>NC_045030.1:137695444-137705420 GCF_008632895.1 Mastomys coucha | reverse complement strand
GGGGTTTGTTTTTGTTGTTTTTGTTTGTTTCTTTGTTTTTTGGAGGGGAAACTGGGAATGGAGGAATTCACATGTAAATAAAGAAAATATCTAAAAAAAAAAACTTATAGAGAAAAGGATTCAGCCTATCCTTATCTTCTAACAGTGGTTTAAACAGCATATATTTGAATACAATAATATCTATCTGTATAATGTCTTAATAAAACACTTCAAACAAAGCACACATGAATATGGTAAAGAAAAATGAGTTTTTAATATTATATACCTCGTAGACCCTAATGAAACATAAGTTGTTTGTGTGATAAAATATTATAACAATAACAGCTTATGAGAGAATTGTTTATTCTAGCTCATGGGGTTGCAGAAGTCATGGTACCAGGAGCTTGAAACAGTTGTTCATATCACATCCACAATTAGGACGTGGAGAGTGATGAATACACACTGCTGCTCAACCCCCTTTTCTACTAACACTGTTCAGAATCTGATCTAGTGAATGGTGGCATCCACAGTGGGCAGGTCTTCCCATCTCAATGCAATCAATATCTCTGTCTCTTTTTGTCTCTGTTTCTCTTTCACACATCCATACCACACATACACACAGAGAGAAAGAGAGAGAGAGAGAGAGAGAGAAAGAGAGAGAGAGAGAAAGAGAGAGAGGCCTGATTCCTAAGGTTTTCTTGGTTCTTCTGAAGTGACAATTGATACTGACAATCACAGTGATACTGTATAAGAAAATACTTTTAAAAGGAAAATTATACAATAATATTAGAAAATTTAAAAATGCAAAAATCTATGATTTGTTACTGATAATCTTGGCACATTAGGAATGAAGGGGCACCTCTTGAACTCTTTGATTTTATAAGAATATCAGTATAAAACCTCATACAACTAATACTTGAGTAATTAGCTTATTTTCCCATGGAATCAAAAATAAGAAAAATGTATTTATTCTCAAAATTTTCATCAAAACCTACAGGTTTTAACAGCAACAAGTTAGGAAATGAAAGGCAATACAGTTATCTAGATTAGAAAGAAAGCTGTTAAGCTATTTTTATGACTAATATGTACAAATAAATCAATGCAATTTATAAACTAAGCAAACAAAATTAGCATGTAGACTCAGAAAAGAATAAAGATAAATATCAAAAAAGGAATTGTAATCATAGATTAGCAATGATGCTTTATAAATAAATAAAACAAAAATGCTTACAAATGCATCAAAAATGATATAGGTATGAATAAAAACTGACAAAACTCATTCAAGTTCTGAACACTGAAACCTACAAACCATTGCTGACAGAAATTGAAAAATGAAATAAAATATACTTTGTTTATGAGATAGGGGATTCAATATCATTGTCATTGCTTTACAAACTGATCTCTTAACTTAATGGTATGACATTCAAAATTCTGGCATGAATTATAGTTACAGAGAAGGAATTTGCTACCAAGACAAAAGACTATGCTAAACTATTGTATATCATTCAGACATATATCTATCTAACCACACTGAACTGAGTTCTTCTGTATGAACAATTTTTATTGTATTATTTAAGACAGGCTTTCAATATTCAACACAGGCTACCCTCAAACTCTTGATCCTTTACCTTTGCCTCCCAAGATCTGGGATAGCTGACCTGTACCACATGCTTCTCTTCTCTAAGATAACATTTTAAATAGATTAGTGTGCAGGCATATTAATATACTTCCACTATCCAAATTTGGTACCAACTCCCATTTGCATATGTTGTAACAATACACTTATTGTTAAAAGATGGTACCCTTAAGAGACAAACTGATCATGAGCAAAGATCCTTGAAGAGTTTGATCATTACCTTTACAAAAGAAGCCATAAGGAACATGTTTGTTATTTCTATGTTACATAGCCTATAAAGCACTGATTAAACTCTCAGTAGGCATTGAATATGTAGATACTGGGGTCCTGAATTTCTGAGATTCCAGAATTGTATGCAATGAATTTCCATTGTTTACAAATTACTCAGTCTGGGGAATTTCACTCTAGCATCTCAAAAGTACATCGATTTCCTATTTCTGTCTGATAATAAGAACTAGATATGGTAATACCATCACAGTAATGAATCCATCTAGAGTCCAGATATCCAGTTTTAAGGTCACTCTCCAAGCAAAGGAATTAAATTCAGTTGGAGATGTATATAGGGCAAGGGAAGCACAGGGCAGGACTGGAGTAACTTGTAGTACGCCAAACCAACATGCTTTTAAAAATAAAAGAGAACTCATCAAAGGGTTGTATAGCCAATCTGAAAGAGCATTACATGTCCAAAACTGGAACAACTTGAGCTATACAATAATACTGTGGAACTGACAGTAAGGCCCCATTGCTAAAGACAACACCTACAGAATTCATTACACATGGAGATCTTGAGCCAGTGCCTACAAAGAGCCTTCACTGCTAAGGTCCAGCATCTTTGGTACAGGAAGGCACTCTCCATGCTCACAAAATAGAAACACAAAGACAGCCACAAACCTTCTATCTAGAATGATGCATTGCATGCAAAATATGCTAGAGCAGTGATGGCACAAAGATTATTGGGGTAGCCAACTAAACTAACTGATTTGACCTAAGATCCACTCCATGAGATGAAACCCAGACCCAACACTGCTTGGATGAACAAGAACTCCAGACTAGATACACCAGGGACCTAGGGAAAAAAACAAATAATACTGCTATTGAAGGAGGGATGTAGCAATAAAATGATTCCTAATGATATTCTACTATACTCAAAGATCAATGCCTTATACAGCCATTAATAGAGAAGCCTCCTCATGCAGCAGATGGGGACAAATATGAAGATGCACAGCTGGACAATTTGCAGAGAGAGAGAGAAAGAAACCTTGGAACATTCAGCTGTAAATGGGATATCTCCATCAAATCTGTCCCTTCACAGTTCAGGGAACTCTTAGGAAGAAGTGGACATAATTTAAGAGGCAGAGGGAATGGAGAATGCTAAGAAAAAAAGGCCCTCTAAATCAACATGAGCAAAGTTCATATGAACTCACAGAGGCTGAAGTACATGCATAGGGCCTACATGGGTCTGCACCAGGTCCTTAATGTATGTATTATGGTTTCCAGTTTAGTGTTTTTATGGAACTTCTGAGTTTGTGAATGAGTGGAACTCTGATTGTTGTGCCTTCTCTTGAACTCTTTTCCTTCTGTTTGTCTTGTCCAACTTCAATGTGATAGTTTTGCTTTATTTTATTATATTTTATTTTGTTAATTTTTTAAAGAATGGATGAATAAATGAATGAATGAATGAATGAATGAATGAAAAACTCGTGACTAGGATAAAGGTTAACAACTGAATTTATATCTGCTGGGAGAGGGAAAATCAGTTTTCTCTAATAGATTAACACTGGGTATATCAACCACTTCCTGGATAAGCTTCATTTTTATATGTGATTTATTTGTTTACAGTTTGTTGTCTTTTTTAGGGGTGTGATTTTATTTTGTTTTCTTGTTTTGTCCAGGAGGGATATTGTATTATGGTTTTGTTTGGGTTTTTTTTTGGGAGAAAGATCTTAAACTTGGGAGAATAGGGAGAAGGAGAGGATCTAGAAGGACTCAGGGAAGGGGAAGAATATAATCAAAATATAATTAAATTTAAAATTTGTTTTAGATAAAAATATTTTCTAAAATATTAATATTGTGTAATTATAAGCCAGTGACCAAAAAACTATATGAGAATACTCATACTTAAATAAGTGCCTGAATAAACAACTCTTCCTCACTCAATAATTTTAATTAATAAATGCAAAATAAATAAGTAAGGAGAAAATAGCTATTAGAGCACCATGGTAACAGCTGCTACCAGCAAAAATATACTGATACATGCTAATGCTGGTGTATACCACCTTAAGAAGAAATAGGATAGTTGCATAACCTCCAAAATTTTATTAATTACTGTGGCAGCTTTTATACATAACCACATTTTTTAAACAATACTCCTTCCTTGATACTGACATAAATTAATTCATCTTCCATCAAGCTGAACTTGGTTGTTTTTATCTTAAAAAATAAACCATGAGCACTGAAAAATAGTAACTTTACTGGGAAGAAATCCTGCTAATCATACCAGAATCAAATGATTAAGTTCAGTACCACTCATGGTAAGTCACTTGCCTGTCATGTAGTATCTGAGGAGAGGTGTATGAGTTATGAGAATTAGAAGAACCTAAAATAGTATAGATTAAAAAATTATATACTATTTTTCAACTCATCTGTAGCTCTAAAGCAATTTTTAAATGCTTAAACACCCCTGCAAATTTTGTTGTAGACAATGCCAATTTTAAAATTTGGCAAAGTGATTCTAAAATTCAGTCACAAATTCAAATGATCTAGAACAGCCAAAAACACGTTGGAAAGAATAATACAGCCTGGAGACAAGTTGCAAATTTTCAAGATTTTAAAAAGCTCTTTATGGAGGTAACAATGCATATAAAATGCTGCATCTAGGTAATGTAGATAAATTTGTGAGTTTGAAGATGAATATATACTCAAAATAACCATAATAAAAAACAATCCCATAAAAATGTTCACTCCTAAAAGTTTCCTCCTGCCCTCTATAGTATTATTATTATCTTGTCATAAGTACATTTAATGTAAGAATTCTTATGTTAGAAAATATTGACATATATAACATAGCATTGTTAGCTATAGGCACTACACTGTACAGTTTATTTGTAGGACTCACTCAATTTGCATAATTGAAGCTTCATACTAATAAATCTCTACTTTCTCCTCATCCAGTTCCTTGTACACAGCATTTTGACCTCTGCTTTGATGAAGTTAGCTACTCTAATAAGTAGCATCATATAGGATGCCTTTTATGTCTTCATTGCTTCCAGGTTCATCCATGCCATCACACATGGCGAGGTATTTTCCTATCTTAAAGACTAATATTCCACTGTCTATATATGCCCATGTTTATTTTCCATCCATCAGTTGGTTTAGATTGCTGACATATTTTAGATAATATGAAAAATATTTCCATGTGTGAATCAGATCAAAGGCCTAGTTTCAGTTCCCTGGATTATAGTTACACGTCACACATTGATAGCCTTGGAAATGATGGCCTACAAGTATAAAGGTGGAGCTGTCTGATAGTAATGGACTTGAAATTTTCCTATTACCTAATAACATCATAACTATCTTTATGTTGCAGCATGATGCATTACTCACATGTTTATAGTGGCACTACTATAAACAAACCTGTTATGTTACCATTCAAATAAATGCTATAGCATTATCCAATTTGCTATGATACATGATACTTGTGAATAATAAAGAATAACATTTATTTTTTCCATGTTTATTGAGCTATACCTTTATCATTGTTTTTACTCTGTTCCCACTTATTGAAAACACTCTAGTATAAAACAGTGCATCGCATTAGTCCTCAAAATTCACATTTACCACATCACTTAATTGCATTCTTTTCTCTTGTGCATGATCTGATCTTGTATTGCTTAGTTTATCACAACTCCAGGAACAATAAACTGAGCACATTTTGTCATAAAGACTAGACATATACACATGGGTTTATAGAAAAACACCTAGTTTCATACAAAATGGCAAAATGGTCTAAATGCACTTTCCAGAGCATATCTTCACACAACTCTGCATCACACAATCACTCTTTTTAAATTTATTTTACATGTTTTATTATGTTCCTTTGTATATCTGGGGAGGAGAGTACATGTGCATGGATCTCACCATCCACCATATGGCTTCCAGAAATCAAATTAAGCTATTCAGGATTGGAAGTAAGTGTCTTTCTTTACTCAAAGAGCCCTCTCAATGGCCAATATGTTGTTGGTTTGTTTGTTTGTTTGTTTTTTGAAGAATCTTCATGCTATCATCCATTGTGCCTGTATCAATTTACATTCCCAGCAACAGTGTACAATGGTTGCCTATAGACACATCCTTGCTAATGCTTGATATCTTTTTTTTTTCACACTAGCCATTTTAGCAAACATGCTGGGTAGTTTAATATAAACTGGACACAAGCTAGAGTCACTGGAAAGGAAGGAGCTCAATTGAGAAAAGACCTCAACAAGTTTGGGCTATAGACAAGCCTATAGGACATTTTCTTAGTGATCATTGTAGGAGTACCCAGTTCATTATGGGTGAAGCCATTCCTGGAGAGGTGGTTCTGGGTCCTTTAAGAAAGCAGATTGAGCATGGGAAGCAAGCCAAGACAATAAGCAACACCCCTCCGTGGCCTCTGCATCAGTTCCTGCTTCCAGGATCCTGCCTTGCTTGAGTTCCTGTCCTGACTTCATTTGATGATGAATAGTGCTGTGGAAGTATAAGGCAAATAAACCCTTTCCTCCTCCAGTTCTATGGTGTATTATCCTCCAGTTTTATGGTGTTTAAACCCTTTCCTCCTCCAATCATAGTGTTTTATCCCAGCAATAGAAATCTTAACAAACACAGCAAGCAGGAGGAAATTATTTCATTGTAGTTTTGATTTATACTTAGTGAATAATTAATGACATTTATCCCATGCTGGTCATCTGCACATAATTTTTAGAGGCATTTCTCTTTGATATTTTTGAATATTTTTTGGCAGATTTCTGGAAGCCATATGGTGGATGGTGAGATCCATGCACATGCACCCTCCTCCAGATATACGAAGGAACATAATAAACCATGTAAAAGAAATTTAAAAAGAGTGATTGTGTGATACAGTGTTGTGTGGAGATATGCTCTGGAAAGTGCATTTAGACCATTAGGAATCCAAGCTAGGGCCTTGTGAATTCTGTGAGAGCACTCTGCCACTGGTGTACAGCTCGAGATGTTCTACTCATTTGTGCTTCTTCTTGTTACTGAATTTTATAAATTCCTTTTATTTCTATCAGCTCTCTGCTGTACAAACATTTTCTACCATTTTGTAGGTTACATCTTTATTGTTTGCTGTTTTATTCTGGGCTGCTTTTTGCCCTGATGGAATTCCATTTGTCTATTTTTCCTGTTGTGGCTGTGTTTTTAGTATCATGGCCAACAATCAACCACAAGGTCAATAGCAAACTATTTCCTATATATTCTTCTAGGAATTGAACATCCTCTGTTCTAATTTTAAGTCTTTAATTCACTTTAGTTGACCTTTTTGGATTGAGTCTACTTCATTACTCTGAGTGTGAATAACCAGTTTTCTAAACACCATTTGTTGAAATTAAGAACTTTTCTCCGTTTATAGTCTCATAACCATTGTTAAACATCAATGAACTATATATGTGAGAAAAAGCATAAAAATTGGAAAGTAAAAAACCAATTATCTCTGTATGCAGGTGACATGATTTTATGCAACACAAACCTAAATGTGTTACAAAATAATTATGTCTAAAAATTCAACAACGCTGCAGAAAACAAAATTACCAACATACAAAATTAGTTGTGTTTCTACACACTAACAAACTATCCACAAAGGAAATAAGGAACAAACTTCTTTGGATAAAGTTGTTACTGAAGGAGGCTGCCGATGTGGACAGTGATAATTATAAGATACTCAAGATATTTTGCAAGGCTAAATAACTAAAACTGTATATGCTATTCATTTAAGAATTGATCAGTGGGACAACATTTCATAATATAGACCCAAGAAATATACCTAAACATACATGTTCAATTGACTTCTTAGTGGTGATTCAACAGAAAATTCAGTCAGAAAAATTATAAAATCATCAATAAACAGTGTTTTTAAAACTAGTCATATAAAAACTGAAATTTGTCTCACAACATAGAAAAGAGTGAACTCAATATTGCTCATCCACTTAAAGTAAAACCCCCAATTTTAGAACCTTCTAGAAGAAAACAGAATAATTTTAGGTAAAAGATTCCTTGGATGCAGATATGAAGAACACACCCCATGTAAGGTAATTAATAAATAGTGCTTTGGCAAAATTTTAATTCCTTTCTTTGAGAGAAAGCCACAAGCAAGAGAAGAAAAAGACAGTCTAATTACTGAACACTGGCATGGCGGTATAAATCTGAAATTCCAGCTCTTGGAAGCTGTAAACATGAGGATCAAGAGCTCGGTGCTGGCGCAACGGGATGGCTCATGGGTAAAGGTGCTTGCCCCCATGAATGACAACCTTACTTCAAGCCCTGAGATGCACATGGAGGACGACGGAGAGAATTACAGTGAAAGGAGAATCCTGACTCCTGCATGGTGTCCTCTGTCCTCCACGGATGTAACATGGCCTGTGTGCACTCAATAAATATACAGATGTGACAAAAAATGAAATATACAAAATAGATCAATGCCTCCCTGGGCTACAGAGTAAGTTTGAAGCTAGCCTGTACTTTGTGACATCCTCTCTCAAAATAAAAAAAAAAAAAATACTGTGAGAAAATCATTGCCATGCTTATATGACAGATATCCCTCAATCTTACTGACTCATTTATGTTTGTTGTTGTTGTTGTTGTTTTATTTAGAGTGGGTTTGGTTTGGTTTGGCTTTTGCTTTGGTGATGCATGCTTTTTATTTTACTACTAAGTCACACTGCACAATAAACCTCATATAACAGATTTATTGGGAGACACATAAGAGGGTTATAAGAGATACAAGAGAAGCAGCAGAGAACTGAGCAGAAAGTAGAGTTTTCATAGTATTTCTTGGAGGACAGAACTATCCAGGGTGGGGATTAGTGGGATTTCAAGTCCAGAGCTTGGGCCATTTACTCTGTAGGTTTAGGGGCTGGGGCTGTCCATTGGGGGCAGTCAGAATGTTCTGTGGGTGGAACCTGTTGGTTGCAGGTACTCAGGGGAAGTCCTCAGCTGGCCCTGTGCCTCAAGGGACTTACACATGGCAGGCAGCTCTCCATTCCCTGTAATTGCACTTCCAAGGAATCTAATGCTCTCTCCTGGCCTCCATGAGTACGTGCATACATGTAGCATATACTCTTTTAATCTCTGCTGAATCGACAGGTGCTGTCAGCTCTGTCAGTGTCGACTCCTGCTGAAGGTCTCAAACCTGTGCACTGGGGTTTCTAGACTTTCTTTCCTAGGCTGCTGGTCCAGATCTCCCAGAATGTCATTGTTGCCACTTGGACCAAATCGGGAGTCACTACCTTGTCTTCCCTTATATCTAAGTTGGCTCCTAGCGTAGCCAGAAACAGCATGGATAGCCAAGAGACTGATCTAGCAATTAAAAGACTCTTCACAGGCCGGGCGGTGGTGGCTCTCGCCTTTAATTCCAGCACTTGGGAGGTGGAGACAGTCGGATTTCTGAGTTCGAGGCCAGCCTGGACTACAGAGTGAGTTCCAGGACAGCCAGGGCTACACAGAGAAACCCTGTCTTGAAAAGCCAAAAAAAAAAAAAAAAAAAGACTTCACATTCAGGATTGGTGGCTCTTGCCTTCAACTCCAGCGCTCAGGTGGAAGCCAGAAGCAGGTGGGTCTTTGTGACTTCGTGACTAGCATGGACTACATAGCAAGTCATGGCATGATGAAGTAACATAGAGAGAGCTAGGGGTACCAGTATGATGGCTCAGCAGGTAAAGGTGATTAGCACAGAAACTGAAAACCTGAGTTTGATCCCTGGGCTCTGAACGGTTGGAAGGAATGAACCGACTCCTGTAATTTGTGTTCTGACTTACCCACCCACACCAACCCTAAGACTTGGGTCAGAGATAAAATTAAAATAAAATTTAAATAAAATAAAATAAAATTTAGAAGGCTAGGAATTAGTTCAGTGTGTAAAATGCTTACCCAGCATGCAGACGGCCTGGGTTTGATCTCCAATATCATGTAAAACCAGGCATGGTGGCACACACCTATAATCTCAGCATTCAGGGTGCAAGCAACACTATAATTAGTTCAAGTTCAAGCCCACCCTGGCTAAATGAGACCCTGTCTCATATTGCTCTTGATAGAAAGAAGGAAGGAAAGAAAGAGAGAAAGAAAGAAAGAAAGAAAAAAAGAAAGAAAGAAAGA
>NC_045030.1:137692135-137695138 GCF_008632895.1 Mastomys coucha | reverse complement strand
GCTGCAGAAGGAACCTAGTGTCCGCGTGTCTTCTTCCCGGCGAGAAGACTGCGCGGGCTACAAAAAAAGAAAGAAAGAAAGAAAGAGAGGGAGGGAGGGAAGGAGGGAGGAAGGAAGAAAGGAAGGAAAAAAAGAAAAGAAGAGAAAAGAAAAGAAAAGAGTACTATTCCTAACTTCTTCACAACTCAAAACCACAACCTAGTGACATTCACTTAAACTCATCTCCATAGCCTCACATGCTCTGCTCTCTCTGCCTTTGCACACACACACACACACACACACACACACACACACACACAGAGAGAGAGAGAGAGAGAGAGAGAGAGAGAGAGAGAATTTCCCATCTCCTATCCCATCTCCTACGGGCTGTTCTTTTAGCCCCTTCTACCAGAAGTGCCATCTCCTGCATCCCATCAGAGATCTATTATTATCTTCACCTTTCTTAGATGGTGGATGGAGGTTTGCTCCCATGGAAGCCAGAGCTGGTTTCCCCTTAATGGTTCTACTGCTATGACCTTTGGTAGTCTCACTTTATACCCTGACTTCTTCAGCAAACTCTGGCTCAGGGGTAAGGTCTTAGGCCTATCACAGTAACTGATAGAAGTAGGAACACAGAATGGGAGAGCTATCTCAGAACAGAGCTAGTATACACTCTCTTTAACCCTTTACAGAACACTATGAAGTGAGTGCTAAACCAGTTGACAGAGATGGCTCAGGGCCCATCATCTTCCTGACTGTGTGTCCACCACTGGTCAGGCTGGAATACAAAGGGGAGGGCTATCATAGGCCCTGGGTGGGAACAAATGTCAACTTAGATACATTTCTGGCTATGTCAGGACATCCATTTCCACTACAGGCTCCTGAAGACTGTCAAAACTCAAGCCTGGGCAGGAGAGCAGGTAACTATACTTGCTACACAAGTTTGAATTCAATCCCTAGGATCCACAGTTAAAGATGAGAGGCCATTTCTCACCTCCACATCCAAACATTATGACATATGCTCCTCCAATCAAGAACACACAATAAGAGAGCTTGATGGCTGGAAACACTTGCTGCCAAGCTTGATGGCCTAGATTCAGTACCTGGTACCCACATGGTGGAAGGAAGGAAATGACATCCACAGGTCATCCTTTAACCTCCACACACACACACCATGGCACATGTCACACACACACATTAAATAAATAAATACATACATACATACATACATACATACATAGTAAGTGAACAAAAAAGGAATTGAAATTGAATAAGCATTACAACAAAGAAAATGCACAGATCACCAATAAACATACAAAAAGATTATTCAGCATCATTAGTCCTTAGTTAAGTATGAATCGAAGCTATACTTTCAGAAGGACTAAAATTCAACGGGTCAACTTTAATGTTGGCAAGAATATAAAGCAACCAGAGCTCTCATACAGTCATCTTGTAACTGTAAAGTATTTCTTTCACTTTAGAAAATAATTTCATAGTTTCTTAAAATGTTAAAACTTAAACACAAATGAAACACAACTTAGTTATTCTAAGCATTTATGCAAGGGAATTAGAAACTTTTTTTCTTTCAAAGACTTAAACATGAATATTTGCAAACACTAGAAGCAATTCAACTGACCATCTGCATGCAAATAATTTTTTTAAAAAAATTATGGTCTATCCATTCAGTAGGATATTGCTCAAGGACTTTTGCAATCATTTCTCCGCTTTGGATCATAGCATCCCTACTTTTGTCTTTATATATGGACCTTCTAGATGAGATTTCTATTTAGACACATGTTTTAGCTACTAAAAGTATGTTTAAAGAGATCTGAAACACACTGATAGTAAAAGAAGCCCTTCCCAGTGCAGACAAAAGTCCTAAAAGCATACACTATGAACTATGAACCAGAACAAGGCCTCTTCACACTTGGAGTGAAGTACATTGGATTTATTTAAAAAAAAAATTCTGGTTTGTTTGTTTCTTTGTCTACCTGCTTGTTAACTTGTTTTCTAAAATGACATACCAGTTCTTTTTTTGGCAATAAAGATTAACTCTGATCAGTGACTAGCTAGGAAGCCCTATTTTGAAACTCAGTAAGCTTCATCACCCAAGTATTCACCAAGTATTTCCTCTCAAACACCAGCGAGTAGGCACTGATGCATACAAAGACTTTGATACCGAGATGGGTTTACCATAGTTTTTAGTAGGAATTAATTAGCACATGGAAGTCTAGGAAGAGATTTAAGTAGAACGTTTGGGCCTTTTTCCCCCCCTAGAAATACATCTTAAGATGGAAGAGAAGATAATCATGTCTAACTTTGCATTGAAAAGAAGACTCGGGATTTCAAATCCTAGCAGAGCTGACATGCTTTACTGTGTGAAAAAAAAAAAAAAAAAAAAAAAAAAAAAAAAAAAAAAAAAAAAAAAAAAGCCTCTGTCTGAGCTTTCGTTCTCCCTCTCTTCAGTTCCAGATCTAGATTTTAAGATTTCCATCTCAGATTCAAGCCTTGGGATTCAAAGAGGTCTCTGACAATCCCCATTAGCTACACAACATTTGCATGCATATGCATAATTCTGGAAGGAGAACCTGTAACACAATCTAGAGTCTCAAAGAAGTCCTTACCTCCAAAAGATTAGGAAATGCTGATTTGGACCTAGCGTCTGTGAATAAGCTTGGCACTGAGCCCAGTGAGTGCTCAGAGGTAACCCACCTGCATGGCCTGAAAACTCTAGAAGTGAAAAGTAAACCTGGGGCTTTATTTTTTTTCCTGCCTGCCTGATTATCTGCCTTGCAAAGACCATTAACCAAATTGAATCTCTCAAAGTAGTGGGGCACATGAGGAGAGGTAATGAAGGGAAACAAAAGCTATGGGTAATGATGGCTTATTTTGTGTTGTGTGTTCTTCTTTTGTGACACTGAGTAGTTTGTTTAACTACACGTGTTGGCTTCTGATGCACTGTTTCTGTTGTATATATACCCACAGCCCAACATAGTGGGCAAGATAAGCAAACGTGATTTCAAA
>NC_045030.1:137681588-137692125 GCF_008632895.1 Mastomys coucha | reverse complement strand
TCACCTGCCAAGAAAGAAGACAATAAGAAGCAATGTGAACGATTCTAAGGCAAGAATAGTCACGGAAAGGGAAAAGGCGCTTGCTAAGTAAAACTTAAGGAATATCAGATATCATTATTGGAATGCAACATCTCTGCTTGAAGTCTTATATTAAAAATATGCCATTACCTCTAAATTTACCCTGTCCTCTGAATGGCCCTACCTCAGCCAAAACCCGTGACAGGTTTCCTGTTGTACTCAGAGCTGAAAATGAATCCCTGGGTGCCATGGAGACTTGAAGTTCTCCCAAGAGCTTCTGAGCTTTTACTTAAATGAAAATGCAAACATTCAAGCAATATTTACTCGGGGATTTGCTTGCTGTCTTAACTGAAATATAGCATAGGCCCTCTTGCCAATGGAATCGAGACAGATAGACGCCCAGATGATTTAAGTCCTCATTAAAGCAGTCAACAGTAGGGGCTAACATATATGCTTAAGATATGTTCCTGATGGAAGATGGCAATATGTATTCACTTTGCAGTATTCTAATGCATGATCTACACAATCATTTTTTTTCTGGGTAAATGCCCCCATAAGTATGATCAATTTCAATTCTTTTTTATTTCTTTTAACCATGGAGTAAAAAAAAAATCTATAAATATCTGTAAAGCATATTCCATGAAAACTCTAAGTTTTATGATTTTTGTTCTCAATTCTTATTTGATAGACATCCACTTAACAGTAGGATTGTTTGTTTGTGATGTAAAGTTGCCAATTTTTTATCATTTAACTTAGTTTTGATGATTAAGCAAATCGTACAAAAGATATGTAGTTATAAAATGTATAGCATAAGTATTAAATGAATATCCATGCATTCATGCCTCAAATAACACACAAGTAACTTGGAAAGTTCTTGTGTTGGAGACTGTGAAGTGCGTGAGAGGTGAAACTCATTGAAAACTGCCACAGTTGCCCTGTCACAGTTGTATGGATGCTGTCAAACACTGATCTAGTTGTTTCTCTTTATACCAATAGCACACTTTCCTGGTAGAACATAGTGAAACATGAAAAAAGTAGCTGATCCATGTGCTCCAACTTTGGTTTTCTGGTTGTTGTTGTTGTTTTTGTTGGGTTTTTTTTGTTTGTTTGTTTTAAATTATTTCAGCTAATCTAAGTTCCTTATACTTCTATGTAGATATAAAAATAAGTTGCTCTCCCCATAAAAGCAAAGAAATATACTGGAATTTTCATTAGGAGTAGGATGAATCTATTAAAAATTTAGGGTAACTGATATCTGAATAATGCTAATCCTCATAGAAACAATATATCTCTACTTACTTAATTTTTCCCAGCAATAATATAAACTTTCTTACTAATTAGATCTTATGCATGTCATATTAACCAATAGCTAAGAAATTAATATTTTGATGCTATTTCTAATAATATTACTTTGCTTATCCTGTTTAATATTAGTGGGAAAAGATAACCATCTTGCATTATTCAGTGTCCATATCAGGAAAAAAAAACATTAACTTTTTAATCTTTGAACTTCTATGCTAACTATAGTTTTCTGGCTAATGCAATTTATCAGGTAAAGAAAATTTTCTTCTATTCCTGATTTGCTAATAGGAAGACACACTTGATGTTAGACTTTTTTAAATGCTTTCTGGATCTACTATGAGGACATTCTTTTTCTTTTGTGTGCCAGCATGGTGAGTTAGGTTAATAGACATAATAGTGAACAAATCTTGCATTTGTTCTATCACTGTGTCTTCCTATCTTATTATATATTGTTGGAAACAATTCATCAATATTTTGTTCAGAATTTCTACACTTGGTTTGTTAAGATATATTGATTTGTATTTTTCTTGCAATGTAGTATTTTGCATACTTTGGATATTGTAGTACTGCTGATAAACTTGACAAATTAAGACGGATTCCTTCCTCTTCAATGTTTTGAAAAGTTCCTTTAGGATTGATTTCTTCTTTAAATTGTTGGCAGACGTTTTTCTAGGAGGATTTGTTAAATTTCTTTTCCTTCTCTCATTCTTCCTCTTTTCCTTTTTTATTTCTTCAAAGAATGTCTTCCTATACATCCTGAGCCCAGCCTCACATTCAGGAAACTTCTGCTTCAACCTCCTGAGGGCTGGTATTGCAGACATGAGCCACCGTGCATGGCTAACTAAAATGTTTAATTTATATTTTATTTATTTCTTCTGGAATGGCTTTTGGTAACTTGTATCTTTTTTTAAGGGTGCAGATATAAGTTTCATGTCTCTTGTGTTGGGGTTCAGTTTATTTTCCACTATCATTTTCTTTGAAATTTAAAAATGTTCAGCTACTATGCATATAGTTTTATATCCTTTCCTCCTCTATTTTGAGAGATCAAGTTAGACATTTTGCTATTCTTCAAAATTCCTATTTGTGATTTTGTGTGTAGAAAGGGAAGGGAGCCTCATAGATTTCCATCTTTAGCTTCCAAATTTAGAAAACATTACAGTATGTTAATATGGTTTTTGAGTTAGATCCTTTTAACCTGTGTCACTTATGGCTTTTGTTCCCCTCCTTATTTTGGGTCTTGCTGTTTTATGCTTTGAATTTATAATAAGTAATTTTGTAGTCATGCCAGCTAGGGTGACTTGTACCTACTTGAGTGAACCAGTTCCGACATATTTGTACTAATATGGATCTGGATTTTCTGTGTTGTTAGGGAGAACCAGATCTGTGGGGCATTTGGCTTTTTTTGTTTTTGTTTTTGAGCTAATTTTGTCTCACTGTTGAAGCAAAACCTTCCTAGAAGTTTGTCCAAAAAGCCAGTAACAATGAAGTTTTGCTCCCGGTGGGTAAGAACATTCCTGCTCCTGGGTAAATTTTAGGGATGATTCTAACCAATCCTGTCAGATTATTGGCAGAAGTGATCTTACAATTATTTTCCTGGGAGGATTTGTTTAATTTCTTTTCTTTTTCCTATTCTTCTTTTCCTTTTGTATGCCTTCCCTTATCTTGAGAAGTATGTATAATCAGTTTGCCCTAAGTCTGCAAATGCTCAGAGTTCATTTCTATACAGCTACCTCTCCTCTTCTGCAATCCAGGTGCCCTGACTCCTTGCACACTCTCAGTTCAATTCCATCAACTTACTGACTGTATAGGGTTTCTCCCAGCTTCCCCTCTTTGAAAACAACAATGGTTGAATATTCTCATACCTAGGCAATAAGCTTCATGTTTTTCATTTCCTAGGTGTCAACCATGTTTCTTAATTGACAAACAAAAAATCTTTAAAATAATGTTTTGTCCAAGAATTTCTGTTATTGTTGTTTTGGAAAGAGCAGTAAATATAGTTATTTTATCTTCACCACAATTAGACTCTCTGCATGTGGAATTTTGTCAAGTGCCTTTTAATATCTGTTTAGATAAATCTATACTTTCCCCCTTAAAAAATTTAATATGAATTATATTGATTTTTTCCTCTTATGAGAAATCAACTATGCATTACCATATTAACATTGAACTATATTGAAGAATTCTAATGCACTTCTGGATTCTATATGTTAGTATTTTGATATAGATCTATGTTTGTTTTCTTTACAGTTTTGTACCCCTTGCTTTACATGTGGATTTTGTCAAATGATGTTTTGCTGAGGCACACAGGTGAAAGGATGTCTTGCTAAAAGCAAACACATGAAAGACTGTTTTCCTGAAGTAGACACAGGTGAGAGGATTTTTGCTATAGCAAATATGCGAAAGGACCAAGGATGAAGGAGTGTAAATATGACCCCAAAAACAGTGGGAGAAAAGCACTAAGCATTGATTTGGTTTCCTCCACCTCACTATTCTTCATTAATGACACGCATTTATCGATTCACCTAACATAACATTATTGAGCTCAACTTGTGATAACTCCGACATTGAGAGAAACTCACTTAAGTACTGCCCTTGAGGTTCCTGTGGCAGTTACTACTTCCATGGCCTTGCCTCAGTCTAGTTGACAAGCTTGACAGTTTCTCCAGGATTGAACTACAGCTGCCTGGTGTCTGCCTGCCTAGAGGACTGGTCTGCAGCTGCTAAGACTTATTTGGGGTTTGCTGTGGGACTGAACCGCTGCCCGAGAAGATGGAGCTCATCCCCAAAAAACTCTTGCTGAACAGGTCCACTTATCCCATATCCTAATAACTTTTCTCTTCCACTACCTCTGCTGGATGGGGGGCTAGAGGAGGGACTGAGCCCTTATTAAAGTAGGTTGTAAAAAAATGTTTGCCTACAGGTGATCTCTAATCTTTTTTTAAGACTAGTATGGTTTTTTTTTTTTCCTCAAAATTTTTGTAGGATTTGCCAGTGAAACCATTTAGGACTTATATCTTTTTTGTGCAAAGGTTTTTTTAAAATATAAATTCAATTCTTTTAGTCAGTTTAAAGTATTTTATTACCTATTTCTTCTGTAATCTGGTTTAATCTTGAATATTTTTACATAGCATTTTTTTCTAGGAATTATATTTAGCTATACTTCAAGTCCTTTATAATTTCCTGGTCCTTATGGATATTTTAACATTATTTCTTATTTAAATATTATAAAGGTAGTATTTCTAAATCTGTGCCATAAGCAGTTTATAGCTCACAAATTTTAGCCCCAGAAGACTTTTTGGATCATTCTTCACTGACTTTGACAATTCCTACTGCTACATATTTTTTACAGTCATTTGGACAATGAATTATTCATTCTTTGTTCATTTGGAAATAATTGAAGAATTAGTTCTAGAACACAGTTGAATCTTTTTGAGTGTTTGCCTGCATGTATGTGTGTGAACTCTTTGTCTGTTTGCTTGCATGCTTCCTTGCTTGCTTTTCAAGACAGGGTTTCTCTGTGTAGCCCTGGCTGTCCCAGAACTCACTCTGTAGACCAGGCTGGCTATTTAACTCAAAGATCTGCCTGCCTCTGCCACCTGAGTGCTGGGAATAAAGGCGTGTGCCCCTAACACTTGGCTGTTGATATTCTTTTTAGAATTAGGATTATTCAATACTTTTATGTGTGAGTAATTTCCCGGCATGTGTGAAGTGCACCACATGCATGCCGCGGGCATGTAGATGCCAGAGCAGTGTGATCCATCTCCAAGAACTTGAGTCACAAGTGATTATACACACAGTATAGGGGCTAGCAATCTAACATAGGTCTAGAGATGGCTCTTAAGTAATGAGGCATCTCTAGAACATTTTAAAATTAATTTTGATTGAAGTAAAGTTACCCGTTTGAAATGAATACTTTAGTTACACTTAGTACATTTACAATGGTGTCCACTGACAACTATCTAATTCTTGAATCTTTTTATTAACCTAAATTGACTACCATATCCACTGAGCAATTAATCTTCTGGCACCCACCAATCTTTCCTCAACATTAAAAAGTTTACTATTTTTATATTTAATATGAATAGACTCATACCATTTGATACTTCGTGCCTGGTTCCTTTTACTTACATAGAGTTTTAAAGCTCAGACTATGTTGCAGCAAATAACAATATTTTATTCACTTTTATGGCTGAATGCCATTTTGGTCTAGGGGTATATTATACCATGTTGACCCATTCGTCCCTAAATGGACATTTGGATTCTTTCTATACGCTGGTTATTATGTATAGTGTTACTCTAAGCACTGATTTATTTTGTATGCAGATATATCTTATCAGTTTCCACAGATAAAGTCTAACCAGTAGAATGACTGCATTAGCAGGTAATTCTGTATTGCAAATCAGTTTTGGATCCTCCTGAAGAGCAGTGGTGCTTTTAAGAACTGATCCATCTTTCTGGCCCCTTACTTTGCTGTACTCTTACCTCTTCTTCTAACAGTGTGGTCTCAGGGAAGGCACTCAGTCCTCAAGTTCTGATGCTATTCATCCTCTGTGGACCTCGTTTCCTTCTTTCACTATCTTAACATCTTTTCTTAATAATTTGAGAAACGGCCAGTCTTTTCTAAAATGACTAAACCGTTTTCTGTTCTCATCAGCAAGGTCAAAGGTCACCAGTGCCCTTTAGCCCCTCCACACTCTTATTTCCCACAACTCATGTTTGTGACACCACACCTCATTCCATTTGTGTGTATGCATGTGTGTTGAGATTTGTCTTTGTGTGTGCCCCAGAAGAAAAGCTTAAGTGCCATGCCTTGGGAACCATTACCCATTTCTTTTTCTAGACAGGGTCTCATTGGCCTGGAACTCCCTAAGTAGGATAAGATGGCTGGCCAGGGATTTCCAGGGATCGACCTGTTATCTCCCTCTGTAATGAGACAATAAACACATGCCACCATGCCTGTTTTTTTTTTTTTTTTTTCAAAAATTAGATTCTGGAGACTGAAGTGATGATTTTGTGCTTTCAAAGCAATATGTTACTGACCACACTCTTTCTTAAGTCCTCCTTATCATTTGACTTTAATTTAGCTAAGTATTAAGGATATTTATCGACATTTCCTCTCCTTGTGCCTCCATGTATCTGCTTGGAGGAATAAATAAATATTCAAAGCCTTTGCTGATTATTCAAGCAAAATTATCATTTTGCTATTAAGTTACTAAGATCTTTACATATGTTTCATATTAAACACATATAGCACATATAGTTTGTAAATATTGTCTGACATTTTGGTAGGTGTACCTTTTAATTTTTTAAAAGCATCACCTAATGTACAAATTAATTTTTATGATGTCAAATTTATCTATTTTTATGTAAAGTTTTAGCATTTCCTAATTTTTAGTTCTAATACTTAGGTGTAATCAATTTTGAACTAACTTGTATGTATGTAAGAGTGATACAAAACTTATTCTTTTTTGCATTTAATATCTAGTTGAATCAGTGCTGATTAGTAAGTAGAGCCCTATCTGCTTATTGACTAGCAGTAGCACCCTTTGTACAAAGCTGGATGCAAGGGGCTATATTTTGAAATGCCACTTTGATTATACTGAGATGATACATCTGCCAGTTTCATACACTTTTAATTATTGTTGTCTTGTGAGAAGATGCACCTAACCCTCAGGAGATTTGCGGCCCCAGGGAGTGAGTAGGTCTGGTGGGGTGGGGGTGAGGGGGTGGGGACATTCTCTTGGAGACTGAGGAGGAGGAATGGGATGAGGAACTATCAGAGGGCGGACCAGGAGGGAGATAATGATTGGACTGTAAAAAAAGATTAAATAATAATAATTTTTAAAAAGATTTACAACTTGAGATTGTGTATCATCAATTTTTTATTCAGTTTAAATAATACTTAAGCTAACCATGATCCTTTAAGAATCTGAAAACAATCAAAAAACAGCCAATACAGTTTTGATATATATTACACTGCATTAATAGACTGCTTTTATTTGTATTATTATATTAATAATACTCTGTTAATTCATAGACATGAAGCTATCTTTTCATTGATTTAATTATTATTTATTTTCTTAAATAATACATTATAATTTTTAATATTCACATCATTTTTCACACTATTTACATTTTTTGAACATTAATTCTTTCACATTTTATTTGGATGATGTACATCATTTTATTAAGGCACTTTATATCTCGTTCCTTGGTACTCTATAGCAACATACTGATTTCTGCACTAATAATGTCTCATGCTAATTTTGTTGAATTTGTTAACTCTAGTAGCTTGGTAGACAAGAGGATTCTTTTGAGTTTTTTCAGAATGTGATCACAGCATCTACAATGACAGATAACATGATGTCTTGTCATGCAGTTTGAGTACTTTTTACTGAATGTTGCGTAATTACTCTTATGAATAACCGTAATGAAAATGGATCAAGTGAATGATGCTTTTAGTCATCCGTCATTGAATATACAGTGAATTAGGAGCTTTCATAAATACTACTTATCAGGTTGAGGAAATTCTGCTATTGCTAACCAGCCATATGGTACTATTTATAATGAATCTATTTTGACAAGTACTTTTCCTGTACTGAGTTGCTCATATCCAGTTACCTTTCGTTCTATTTGCTTGGTATTTTTACATTTTCTGTCTTGTTTGACCACCTATTCCATTCATGAAAAAACATAATAATAGTATATAATAATTTAAATTTGTTAGATTTGGTTTGCTATAATTTTTCTTGGGACATATGCATCAACACTAATTAATAAGTGCTATTGGTTTTCTTTTTTACTTTCAGAATTACTCCCTCCTCTTTATGTTTAGTTTAGTATGACCAGTTTATTAAAAAATAATACTGTGAACTTTTTTAAAAAAATCTTATGTAATTCACCAATAAAATTATTTGTTCTTGGATTTTTCTGTTTTGATATTTTTTATTGATTACTGTTTTGATAATTTTTATAATTTTTCTAAATAGTTCTGTCTCAGAAAAAAAAGTTTGCCCTGATCTCAGATATAAAGATGTCCTAAAAATTTAATCTGAGAAAATTAAATAACACATGAGTTTTCTTCATAAAATATTAGCTCCCATATAAATATATATTAGAAATAGTATAACAGTATAAATTAGATATGATATATGAATATCAGAAAATCAAAGATTCATATGTACTTTTAAAATCCTTACATTTTTTATTTCTCTTTCTTGCATTACTTTTCTAGATTGGGTGGGTATCCTATAAACCACTGAATAGAAGTGGCATTAGCAAATATCTATAGCATCACTAAGTTCAAAGGGATACTTTTAGAATTTCAACATTAAGTATGATGGACCCATTGGAATTTTACTTCTTTTATTAAATTAAATATTATGTCTAGTGTACGTCATGTATATCTCTATACTAAATGGTATGCTAGGTAATACATTACATGAATAAGATTTCATTTTTTTGGTTTTTTGGTTTTTCATGACAGGGTTTCTCTGTGTAGCCCTGACTCTGGCAGTCCTGGAACTCACTCTGTAGACCAGGCTGGCCTTGAACTCAGAAATCCGACTGCCTCTGCCTCCCACGAGCTGGAATTAAAGGCATGGGCTACCACTGCCTGGCCATGAATAGGTTTTCTAACATGTTAATTTCATGTGTCAAGAATTCTCATATAGAACCAAGAAGTCATTTGTCTAGAATTTCTGAAATACATGCTTAATGCAGTTAAAACTCATGACTTTCAATGAATTATCTTTTTAAAAATGTCACATTGCTATTTTTATTTTTCATCAATATTGATAAATAAACTTGGTCTACAATTCTTGCTCTGGAGTTATAAAATGATTTGGACCTCTTGTCCCATTGTCTTTTATTGAAAATTTCTTGTATATGCTCATATAACTGCCTGGATCTGCTATTTTCAGTATAGGGAGATTTTCAATTAAGGAATAAGTTCCTTGAATATAATCATAATTTAAAACCCCCCTTTTACTTAATCACCTTTGTTAAATTAAACTATCTGGAATATTTTTCATTTCAAAACAGTTTTCAATGTATTAACATACAGTATTTCACAATATTCTTTTATTATTCTTTCCTGTAATGTAACTCAAGTGACTGATTTGATTTATTCATACATTGTTCATTCAACCGAGTTTTCACATAAATAATAATTTTGTTTTTGTAGTCATGTTCCATTGCTTGTCATAACACTAAAATTAAATTATAGAATTGCAAAAAAAGGTTCAATTGGCTTAAAATGGAGTGGGAGTAAATACAACTGAATCTTGACTCACATTTCTTAACTGCTGTTGGTGAGATAATTCCAGCTTTAAACTTCCAATGAAGGGATAATGACACCAACCCACCCAAAGAACCGTTGACCTACAATGTGTCTGGCATACAAGATGTGCAGAGATAAAGATGGAGTAGAAATAGAGGGAATGGCCAACCAACAACTGGCCCAATTTGAGACCCATTCCATGAGAGATAGCCAACCCCTGACACTATTAATGATACTCTGCTGTGCTTGCAAATAGGAGCCTAACATTACATCATATGAGAGGCTTCACCCAACAATGGATGGAAACAGATGCAGAGACCCACAGCCAAAGATCAGGTGGAGCTCAGAGAATCTTACTGAACTGGGGAAGGAAGGATTGCAAGAATCAAGTAACCAGGGCCCATAGGATCTCACAGATCCTGAACCATAAACCAAAGATTATACATGTGATGGACCTGGGTCTCCTACACATATGTAACAGATGTGTAGCTTGGTGCTCATATGGGACACCTAAATGCAGGAACAGGGACTGGCTCTGTCTCTCTTGCCTCTGCCTTTGGACCTCTTTCCCCTAACTGAGCTGCCTTGTCTAGGCTCCTTAGGGAAAGGTGCAATGCATCTAGGCCTACTGCTTGATATCCAGGGTAAGCCTTCACTTCCATGAGGAGAAAAAAGGATGGGGGTGAGAAGAGGGAAGGGGTTATGGAGGGACTGTGAAGATAAGAGAATGGAATGTACAGTTTTTATTACACATCAAATTTCCTGTCTTTGCATGAGGAGAACAATTGTTTCTGATTTCTGTAAAGTACTTTATATGTATTTTTCAATTTATCATTCATATATATAGTGATCTTTGGTTTTTCTAGAAATATGATACTGTGATTGGTTTTTTTTTTTTTTTTTTTTTTTTTTTTTTTTTTTTTTTTTTTTTTTTTT
>NC_045030.1:137678565-137681527 GCF_008632895.1 Mastomys coucha | reverse complement strand
TTTGTCTTCCTAGGAAACCTACTGGCTTGGAAATTTGTGTTAAATATTCAATCAACTTCCAACTGCTAAACTATTTTAATATTGTACATGCACATAAAAATTCTTGACCTATGAAGTCTTTTCTACCTAAAACTAATTTATTCTGCCTACAAAAATATCCTTGCAAAGATTCTATATTAAAGACCACCTAGAAAAGACACTAAATTTTTTGCTTTTCATTTCGTCCCAATTAGAGAGACTGATAAGGGATATCCTAAAATTGAAGTTAGCTGCATCATGCATTTTTTATAAACATAACTCAAGAAAACCAATTTAGAAAGATGTAAGAAGAAATATTATTAAAATATACTTAATTAAATCTTCATGATTCTGAAGAGATAATATATCACCCCAGAGGCTTGCTAATAGCATGAAAGATAGCCACCATTTTCATGATCACAGATGAACATTATGAGACATTGAGTTGATCATGCTGTTGAGTTTAAAGACAGTGTAAAAGACCACAACAATTATTAGCTATATCTCACTAATTCTCCACATAATTTTTTTTGGCTCACATCCTTTCTTATTTTGACAACAGATATTTCAAGATCTCGCAACTCTCTTCAGGCTTTTAAGTAGCCTCATACCCAATCTATTTTAGATTGTCTTGTTGTCTTCATCATAACTGAAAAGGATACAATTACGTGCAGACACCATCACCTTCCTGCCTTTGTACTCTAATATTTCAAACAATAGTACTCATCATTTTTCCCATTCATTTCCAAGAAAATGTGCTCCATTCCAATTTAAGTCTAACATTTCTTCCTCAAAGCTATCCAAGACATAGATACATCCTCACAGCTAAGACCAACACTTTCACGTGTCTCTCCTTTGGTTCCCTCTCACTGCAGTCACACCCTTGCCGCATGATAGCTTCCCACATGTGTGTCTCTGACCTTGAACCCTCCTCCAGCTCCTTCTCTTCAGGTTATAAGTGTATTTTCACCTTAAAAGGAAAGCATACTATTCAATAGCTACTCTTAAAATGTTAACATTTGTATCTTCAATTTCCCATAAGTAAGAAACTTTTTGAAATAATAGTCAATATGGAATATGTCAAAGAAATTTTCTGCATCAATTGACAGGTTCCTGTGATTTCTGTTTTTGAAAAGCTAACAGTGGTAAAAGGATGATGGTGTAAATTTAATCAAAGAGTATTATACACACACATATGTACATATATATTTGTATATTATCTATATAATATGCATCTGTATAGATGAAACTGTGGAAAATACTTTACCTACAAAAATGTATTTATTTCTTCAACTGCTATTTGCCCTTTTCCTTGTTAATTTGTAGATAATCTTGTCACATGTCAGCAATTCATGTTCATAATGGAAATTATGAAATAGATTTTCAAAATATGAGTTTTATACATATTCACAATCTCACTATAAAAGGATAAACATTCTATGATGTCTTCCTTAGTTTTTTGTATTTATATTATATGCACCTTTTATAATAAATATATATTACACCACATATATGTGTCCTAGCCAGCTTTCAGTTTTAAAACATGTGGCCTCTAGCCACTAGCCACGGAGAACCTAAGGTCTATCAACAGTCATCTGGATAAGTGTAGAAGTAGATTCTTCAATCAAAGTACATATTTAGCTGAGTTCTAGCATGTTCTTTGAAAACTCACGAAGAAAACTAAGCTTGAAATACACAACTAACATATCTCCATATTCCTCACCCTCACAAACTATGATATACTAAGCACTTGTGTTTTAGCTTCTATGTTTCAATTTAATGTTGTATACAGCAATAAATAAAAGAATTGCATTCTATGACTTTAATCTGTCAATATTCCCTCAACATATTTCTATCTCATAAATATAATCTCAGTATTATTATTTTAGTAATTGGTGATATTTTATTATAAAATAAGTATTACAATTTGCAAATCATTTATTATTCCATACTTTGGCTGTTTCCACATGCTTGCTGTTACAAATAATATTATAGTTACAAATAATATATGTGCCTTTAGAGAATGTATTTTCATTGAATTATTTTTCTGAATAAATTATTGGAAGTGGAATTGCTCCTTTGAAACCTATCATGTTTTAAAACTTGTGTATACATAGTCAAATTGCCCTCACCAAGGCTGTAGGAATTGATGTCCTACAATAATTTATGTGCACATTTCCACACTCCCAATATGAACATTAGACTTTGCTATTTTCTTTAATGTAGTTTTAAAATTACATTTTTAAAATTTTTAAGTGTAATTGAACCTTTCTGTATAACATTACTAATCATTTGCCTTTTTCTTCTTTATAGATTACTTGTTTATATTATTTACCCATTTCCTTATTAAACATCATTTTATAGGTCCATAGAACTTTATCATGTGTTATGTAGATTTAATCCCATTTCTGGCCTATATGTTATTAAATATTTTACTGAGTTTTTCTAATGTGTTTCATCATGTAAATTTTTAAATATATGTAGTCAAATAGATGTGATGCACTATGGTTTCATTTTTCATGTAAGTAAAACTCTCAAATTCCTTTCTGTGAAGCTTTGTGCCATTTTTTTTTCTTTTTCTTTTTGCCATTTTTCTTTATGTGATCTCTATGATCCTTTTTACAACCTTTTGGGAAATCAATCTGTAGATTCCTTAGAAAATTGGAAATAGATCTACCTGAAGATCCAACTATACTACTCTTCGTCATATACCCAAAAGATGCCCCACTATGCCACAGGGGCACATGTTCCACTGTGTTCATAGTGGCCTTGTTTGTGATAGCCAGAAGCTGGAAACAATGTCCCACAACGGAAGAATAGATAAAGAAAATGTGATTCATTTATACAATGGAATACTATTCAGCTGTTAAGACATCCTGAGTTTTGCAGGCAAATTGGTAGAAGTAGAAAATATCATCCTTAGTGAAGTAACTCAAATCCAAAA
>NC_045030.1:137665137-137678555 GCF_008632895.1 Mastomys coucha | reverse complement strand
GTGAGGATGCCTCAGTCCCACTTGGGAGGGAGAAGAAAGTAATTACAGGATGGGCAGGATGTGGGGGGAGGGAGGGTTCTGGGTGGAAAAGGGGACACAGGAGGGAGAAGAGGGGAACATAATCAGCTATTGGGTGGGGAAATATGCGGAAAACAAGAGAAAAAAGTGGTATATAATAAATAAAGTTTTAGTATCTGAATAGCAGTCCTTATACCTACAAATATGTAAACTCCTAACACCTTACCAAACAAGCTTCTCTTTGCAACAGATGGACAACATTACAGAAAACCACAATCAATCAAATACAGAGTATGGAATCGAGTCCCAGTGGATACATCAACAAAACAAATCCCACACATGAAATTCTGGGAACATTGTGAAAGAGGAGGTGGAAAGATTTAAAAATCAGAGCATTAGAAAGTTTGCAATGAGACTGTGTCTCTTAGTAATAGCTGCATCTCTAGCATGGCCACCAAAATCTGAGTTGAACATGTCAGTAGGATTTGCTGAAGGAGGCAGAGGCAGGAAGATCATGAAGTTTTAATCTTACACACACACACACACACACACACACACACACACACACACACGCATAAACACAATTACAGGCAACTAAAGAATGCTGAGAGTGGGAAAAACAGTCTTTCCTATAGAAAAGTACAAAACTTGGTTATCCAATACCAAATGCTCAACCCCGAAACATACATATATGTAGCATTATACAGACTAAGCATGTTATAATTAGGTTGTTATAATTAGGTAGAAGCATATATATCAACTAATAAAAATAGGTCACAAATCTGAAAGAGAATAAGGAGAAGTATATGGGAGGGTTTAGAGATATAAAGGAGAAATGGTATAATTATATAATCTAAAAAAAATAAAAGAAGTAATAAAAAAGAAGTAAATGGTGATGCTGAAATTCAACGTGAAGAAGGTACAATGAAAATGTAGGACTAATTGTCTATTCTGGGTCTTTTGTTGTTCCATATCAATTTGAAGATTTTCTTTCTATTTATGTGAAGAATGAGATAAAGATGTTGATTGTGATTTCATCGAATCAGTAAATTGTTTAGGTAGGAAGGTCTTTTTTCACAATGTTAATTCAACCAAGCTATATGCTTGAGAGGTATTCAAATTCTAGTATGTTTCTTAATCTTTCTTCACACATATAAGGGTTTCATTGTAGAAGTTTCTTACCTCTTTTGTTAGGAATATTCTAAATATTATATTTTATTTGAGAAACTAGGAAGAGGAGCATGTCCAAGATCTCTTTCTCAGCATGCTTGAGAAAGCATGTTGTTACTCATATGTATTAAGACTGGCAAATTTTGTAAGTCAATTATGTATCATAACACTTTGCTGAAATTATTGATCATTTCTATAATTTTTCTAGTCAAATTTTGGGAACATTGGGTATAAGATAATATATTTTTCAGTTGAAAATAATTTGACAATATTTTCCCATTTATATACCTTCTCTTGCCTTATTGCTCCAGCTAATGCTTCAATCACATTATGGATGAGCAGTAGGGATAGTGGGCAGTCCTCTCCCATTCTTGATTTTAATGGTACTTATTAATATTTTTATTCATTTAGAATGATATTGGCCATGAGTTTGTCATACATAACCTTTATTATGTTGTGCTACTCACAGTAGGATCTCCATTCTATTTGAGCTAGAAGGACAGTTTTGATGGTGGGGTAGTCCTGAATATATATCTGGGCAAGGCTTTATAGTATTCAGCAAGCATCTAATTGGAAAGCTACTTGTCTGGTTCTGGGAGTCATATCATAAACTTAATTTCTGCTTCCTTCTGCATTCGTGGTCCTTAGGCAGAGGGTGGGCTTGTAACCTGAGGGTGTAGATCTGTTGGGGTAATAACCTGGAGATGCAATTCCATGCAACTCAGAGGAGGCAGTTTTACTGGAACAGGTTGTAGGTGAAGGCAGAAGGAGGCAGAGTAGGAGAAGGAGCCAGAAGATTTAAAAAGATCGTCAATGTTAGTATGAGGCCAAGCAGAGCAATTCAGTCAAAACCCACAGAAACCCAGATTGAATCAGTCAGCTTGGAAGATTAGATTGTACAGGGACTAAAGATTCCAGGCCAAAATCTAGGGATAGAACAGATGTATGACTCTCATTTCATCCCTTCATCTGAGGAAATAAAAGTTACTTCTATAATTTGTCTTTGTCATATACAATTTTCATAACTAGAGTCATCTTCAAAAATGAGAAGTATCCCTTATTTATGAAAAACTAAAATCCTCCAGAAAATATCTGTACTGTAAATGTTGAGAAAAATAAACTTACATGTAGAACGTACTATTTCTATATTTTTCTGGTTGGAAGACTTGATAGTTATTTAGTAACTTTAAGTTTTGTTTTTGTCTTTTGAGACAGGTACTTTCTGTCTCTATAGCCTGGGCTGTCCTGGAATTCAAAATACTCCTCCTTTGGCCTTCCAACATTGGGATTATAAGATATCCAGCCAATCCAGACATATTGTAGTTATTAATGTTCTATCTTCCTTGACTTGTTTTTTATAATTTTCACATAATTTTAGATTTATCACACTTTCATTTTCTGTCACTCTCTAAATCTGTGTATACTGCCCATAAGGGGAAACAGACTGTGGTTATTTGCTCAGCAGGCTCTGAAGTCAGTCTACCTAGGTTAGAATTATTTCTTTGCCAATTTACTTAAATTCTCAGAAATTCCAAATTTAAAATGAAACCTACTTCAACAGCTTCTTCAGTATACTATTGCAATGATGAAAGTAGTTAATTCTATAAATGTGTAGGATAAAACAGTCCCCAAAATAGAGCCTTTATTTATTGTTGAATTCATTTCCTAAGTCTGCCATACAAAATACAGTAAAGTGGAATATTTAAAACCGCATCAACTTATTCTCTCAGTTTTGTAGCATTTAGAGGGTACAGGGCCATGCTCCCCTGAGAAGGAGGGGGGAAAGCTAATTATTTCTCTTCCATCCTCTGGAGTATTCTGGTACTTCATATGTGTTAACATAACTCCACTTTCTACCATCATCTTCAGATGGGCTTTGTCCTTATTCCTCTGGATTTGTAAGGACATTGTCATAGTATTTAGGGCCCACCCTAATACAGAATGATGTCACCATAGCTTAATTATATCTGCAAAGACCCTATTTTAAAAAAGGTCACCTTCTAGATCAGGAGTGAGCATGGATATTAAGAGGCTCTGTCTCAAGTACTTCTAATGTCCAGTCTTTCTTACTCTTTCCTCTTATATTCTCAATTACTGTGACCACAGACTTGTCACTTAGGCTTCATTTTATCTTGTGTTTAGTTCTGCCTCTCTCTACTTTTCTTTCTCATCTTTTTATTTGATATATAAAACTGTCTTTCCTTCTTCCATCATTTTTAATGTCTCTGTATCTACTTCTGATTCACTTTTCCTTTTTTTGTTACTTTAGAAAACATTGTAAAAATTTGTTTTTTAATTAAGCACTATTTATTCCTTAAACTCTTATTATGCCTCTTTCATTACTCCTCTCAAAAGAATATATCATTGAAGTTTTGATTTTATCTTTGACTCCATATTAGTTAGCATGATATATTTATTACATTGCACATGGTTTTGCTTGGTTATTTACTTGTGGACTCATTGAGTCATGATCATGTATTATGAGATTATGGCCTAAATTCCTAGTTTATAAAATATTTTTCCTTTGCGGCATTAAAGATACAGTATTTTCACTGGGCGGTGGTGGTGCATGCCTTTAACCCCAGCACTTGGGAGGCAGAGGCAGGCGGATTTCTGAGTTCAAAGCCAGCCTGGTCTACAGAGTGAGTTCCAGGATAGCCAGGGTTACACAGAGAAACTCTATCTCAGAAAAAAAAAGATACAGTATTTTCAAATGTTTTGTGACCATTTAGTCAAACCACTAATCTTGCAGTATACAAATGTACAGATATAGGTATTTTTATAGATTTAAATATATTAATTGTATTATTAAATTGTTATGTTTCTTTTTACCTTTGTTTTTTGAATATTTATAGCATAGAAACTACTTATAAACCCCAAAAGCTATTGTACTTTTTTCTTAGTAACAGAGATCTGCCTTTATTAATAACCATTATTCAATGGTTATTCCATTAAAAAAGTATATCCCCAGCCTCCCCTATGGCTTCCATTTAACTAGATTCTGACTGCTGAGATGTATGATGGTCTGGAACTGGGAGCTCATTTTCCTCTTCTTCCTACCACAGTATACATTTGATTGGCTGGAATTGGAAAAGCCAGTTCAGACTATAAAATGCTCCAGATGACCCTCAACATCTAATGGAGTTATGATTTCATAAAACCATCATACATTGAAAAAATGTAAGTAAAAATATATTTAATACAACCTATATACCATCATAGCTTACCACAGCCCAGTATAAACTGTAAGTCATTTCTTCTCATGCTCACACAGCTGATAGGCAGTTATGTTTTCCTGTTGCTACCTAATTTCACTGAGGGCTCACACTGTATATTCATAGACTAGGAAGAGATTCAAGATCAAATTTTGAAATACATGGTAGCCTTTTTTATGTTCACACCATTGGAATGAAATTGTCCTTGTTAATGTCCTTTTGTTGCTAAATTCCAGGGTACGGTTTTCAATCATTATTAAACATCTTTCTAGAACATTTCACACTCTTGTTTTACAAGATACAATTTTCTTCTGGCATTCTTCCAGAAGCTCAGAGCCACATTTCTGACTTCTAAACTGAATGTTCCACAGCTACATCAAAACTGAATGGATCCTGTGTCCCTTAAATCTGCTTCCTTTAGTTAATGTTTATACAGCCTAGCTTGAAAACATCCTTCCTTTTCTTCCTGCTTAAGTATTAGCTATCAAAGCCCACATCACAAATATCTCCTAAACTGCGTCCTAGCTAATGTAGTAGTTCAGATACCTCACTGACCTTTTTCCATTGTTGTTGAAAGCCAGGGCATGCTAGGCTGGAACTTAATCACTGAGCTATGGGGCATCTATCGCATTGACTTTGCTTAGATTATTCTGACAACTTTTACTTTACCTCTAGTACAGTCTTGAAATATATTTGATCACATATCCACTTTGCTTCAAAATCTCCGCTGATTCTTTATTGTTAAAGTTCTTTATACCTTCCTTGAAGAAATGCTTTATGAATCTCAAACCCACCACACCTTCCTCACATAATACCTATGCTCTAAGAGCAGTAGATTTCTTAAACCACTAATAAAAACATGCTGGTTATACATTTTTTCACAGTTTCATTGGTTGTGTTGTATTTCTTTAATAGACTATTACCCTTACAATTTTTTTTTAATGGCATGGTAATATTCATCAATGAAATCCCAGCTAAACTGTCCTCTTTTTCTGATAGCACCCCTAACTCTCACAGTTAAGAATCAGTCACTGTAAGCTAATTAATTAATTAATAAAAACTGGCCAGCTTGAGACCCATGCCATGAGTAAGAGCTAATCCCTGACACTATTGATGATATTCTACTATTTTTGCAGACAGGAATCTAACATAACCATCATCAGAGAGGCTTCATCCTTCATCCAGTAACTAAGGGAAATAGGTGTAGAAACCCAGAGACAAACATTAGGCAGAGTTTACAGAATCCAATTAAAGTGTGTGTCGGGGGGAGGATTGAAGGAAACAGATATACACATGTAACAGATGTGCAGCGTGGTCTTCATGTAGGACTCCTAATAGCAGGAACAGGGCCTATCTCTGACTCTGATCCCTTTCCCTTAACTGTGTTGCCTTTTCTAGCCTCAATAGAAGATGTACCCAGTCTTACTGAAATTTGATATACAAAGGCAGATTGATATCCATGGAAGACCTCCCATTTTCTGACAAGAAAGTGGAGGGGGTGAGGAGAAGGGAAGAGAAGCTGTGATCTGGATGTAAAGTAAATTAATTAATAAAAAAGAATCAATCACTGACACCAATAAAATAGGCACTAAGATAAAAAATTGATAAATAAGACCTCTAAAATTGAAAAGCTTCTGTAAGGTGAAGGACACTGTTAATAGGGCAAAACAACAACCTACAGATTAGGAAAAGATCATCACCAACCCTACATTCAATAGCAGGCTAATACCCAAAATATATAAAGAACTCAAGAAGTTAGACACCAATAAACCAAATAACCAAATTAAAAGTGGGGTACAGAATGAACAGAATTCTCAACAGAGGAATCTCAAATGACCAAGAAACACTAAATGTTCAACATCTTTAGTCAGCAGAAAAAATGTAAATAAAAATTACTTTGAGAGTCCATCTCATACCTGTCAGAATGGCTAAGATCAAAACCACAGTTGACAGCTCATGCTGACAAGGACATACTGCTGGTGTGTGTGTAAACTTGTACAGCTACTTTGGAAATCAATATGGTAATTTCTCAGAAAACTGAGAATTGATCTACCTCAAGACCCAGCTATAATGCTCCTGGCCATGTACCCAAAGGATGTTCCATCCTACCACAAGGACACTTGCTCAACTGTGTTTTTAGTAACATTTTTTGTTTTGTTGTTTTTGTTGTTCACTTTACACCCTGATCATTGCTCCTCTCCTGGACACCCCCTTCTCTGACAGGGTAGGTCTCCCCTGAGTGTCCTTCCGCCCTGGCACATCCTGTCTCTGTGAGGCTACGCACATACTCTCCCACTGAGGCCAGACAAGGCAGCCCATCTAGAAGAACATATCCCATATACAGGCAACAGCTTTTGGGATACCACCTGCCCCAGTTGCTCAGAACTCACAAGAAGAGCAAACTGCACATCTGCTACATATGTGTGGGGAGGCTAGGTCCAGCCTATGTGTGCTCTTTGGTTGGTGGTTCAGTCTGAGAGCCCCAAGGGTCCAGGTTAGTTGACTCTGTCTCTCTTCCTGTAGAGTTGCTATCTCTTTCAGGGCCAGCAGGCCTTCCCCCTACTCTGCCATAAGAGTCCCCAGGCTCTATCCACTGTTTGGGTGTGGGTGTCTACATCTGTTTGAATCAGGTGCTGGATAGAGGTTCTCAGAGGACAGCCCTACTAGATTCCTATCTTCAAGCAGTGACACTCTGTTATGCTTGCAGCTTTATTTGTAGTAGACAGAAACTGGAAACAGCCTAGATGTTCCTCAACAAAAGAATAGATAAAAAAAGTGTGGTACATTTACACAATGGAGGATTATTCAGCTGTTAAAAATGACAACATGAAATTTGCAGACAAATGCATAGGACTAGGAAAAAAATCATCCTGAGTGAGGTAACCATAAAGACAAACATGGTATGCCCTCATTTATAAATAAATATTATCTATAAAGTAAAGGATAATCATGCTACAATTTGTAGAAGCAGAGAGGTTAAGCAACAAGGATGACTCAAGAGAGGACTCATGGATCACGCTGGGAAGGGGAAATAGAATAGATTTCACAAGTGGTCTGAGGGCTGGTGGAGGCAGGAATGGGAGGGATCAGATGTAGGAAGGGATAGAGGGAGAGACAACTGGAATTGGGGGAAATGATCTGGAGGACTAGGTAGAAAACTAGTATAGTGGAAACTTCCTGGAATCCATGAAGATGACCTTAGATAAGACTCATAGTAATTGGTGGATATGGAGCCTGAAACAGCCATCCTCTGTGACTAGGTAAGACTTCCAGTGGAGGAACTGGGGCATCAACCCAGCCATTAAAACCTTCAACCTAAATTCATCCTGAATGCAAGATGTGCTAAGAAAAAGGTGATACAGAACTTGTGGGGTTGGCCAACCAATGGCTGGTCTAACTTGAGATCAATGCCTTCAGTGGATCCCAGGCCTGATACTACCTAGAGTACCAGGAACCAGAAGCTGGATAGTTCAGATACCTATAACAGAATCAAACACGACTGGCAGAAAGTCAATGAAATGATCCTAATGATATTCTGCTATACTGGTAGATGGGAAGCTAACATAATCATCATCATAGCTGCTTCATCCAGCAACTGATAGGAGCAGATGCAGAGACCCACTGCCAAACATCAAGCAGAACTCAGGGTATCCCACAGAAGAGCGGGAAGAATTGTAGGAGCCAGAGGGGTTGAGGACACCAAAAGAACAGAGCCCACAGAATCAACTAAGCAGGGCTCATAGAAGCCCACAGAGACTGAAACAAAAATGAGGGAGCCTGTATGGGTCTGACCTAGCCCTCTACATATATGTTATGGCTGCGTAGCTTAGCATTCTTATGGGACTCTTAACAGTGGAACTACTAAGAGTAGAGGTGTCTGTGAGTCTTTTTCCTGATCTTGGGACCCCTTTCCTCCTATTGAGTTACCTTGTCAGGCCTTGATATGAGATTTTGTGCCTAGTCTTATTGTAACTCGTTATGTATGTTCAGTTGATATCCCTGGGAGGTCTGCTCTTTTCTGAAGGGAAATGGAGAACGAGATCTGGAATAAAAGAGAGGTTGTGAGTGGTACTGAAAAAAAAAGATGAGGGAGGGGAAACTGCAGTCAGGATGTAATATATGAGAGAAGAATAGAAAATAATAATAACTAATAATCATTTGCTAATACTGTTGATAGAGCATTAAGATTGTTAGTCTCTAATTTGGTACCCATTTTCTTCCTATATGGAATAAGTTCCATGAAAACCTGCAATTATGCAAGTTATTGTTAAATCTAACAGTGTCTACCTCAGTAAAAGACTAATAGGCAGAATCAGATTAAATGAAAGATTCTTGGCTCTCTGTAGACTTATTCCATCTCAGATTAATGCTTAAAATTCTCCATTCCCACATTTGTCTTAAGGTACTTGTTCATATTAAAATATGTCCCTAAAATGGGCCAAAAGTACCCATGGTCATTACCATACCTTATCTGAGACAGTGTAAAATAATTAATTTTCAATATTGTAGGATGAGATATATACCATATTTTGTTTGTTTAGAGAACTCTCTCTCCTCTCTTTTTCTCCTCCCTCTCTCCTTTCTCTCTTTCTCTCTTTCTCTCTCTCTCCCCGCTCTTCTCACTCTCTCTTCCTCCTCTCTCTCTCACACACACAAAACTGCATCTTTATTTTTAAAAAGTAAGAATAAGGATAGCTAAATTATTTTTGTTTCAGAGCTCCTGCCCCTCCCTCATTGTTAATCAAGGATGGTGTAAAACCCTGAGTCAACTACAAAACCTTTCGCATCAATGCATACCTCCATGTTCAAGACCTCTTCTAGTTCACAGTCTGTTGTTCTATTATTGGAATCATTTGACCCTGGCATCTGCCAGGAGCAATGGCAAACAAATGCTTACTTTGAAGTATGCCCTAAATACCAAATCACAATGGCATACTCCAATCATGCCCTCTAAGATTGCTATTATTCCTCACAGAGCACCTTCTTTGGGGGTAGGGAACAAGGATATCACTTTTGACCTGTCAATAAGAAATTTGAGGGGGGACTCATTCTGGTTCATGATTTGAGAGCATAAAGTCTATTGTGGTAGAGCAGCATGCCAGAAGGCTCTAATTAGCCTTGGGAAATGAAGCTGGGACTCTTTACCCCCTTGCTTCTTGGGATCCTCTGAGTCCCTTTTCTCCAAAGGTTTCAAAAGCCTCCCAAAACATCCCCACTAGATAAGGAGCAAGCATTCCAACAGTAGCTGCACCCTCCTTCCCTCCTATCCAACAAGGCTTGTTTGTTTGTTTGTTTGTTTGTTTTTGCTATACATCACAGGATCCTCATAGTGTAGGAATGGCTAGCTGGCCTGTAAATTCCCAATAAGAAAATCTATACAACATTGTTTAATGTTCCTATGAGGATGTTAGCAAATCTGCCAGGCTTCTCTGCTTATAAATCAAGTTTTACTTCCAATATACAATTTGAGGACACACTGAGGACCCATTAGTTTCTTGCTCAAGGAAGATTGGCCTCAGAAAGCATGCATTTCAAACTGGCAACCTAGCTGACTCTGAGTATGTCAAAATTGATGTAATCAGCAGATCTTTGATCATAATAGGTTACACTGCATGTGGCAGAAATCAAACTCATGAAACTGACAAATGAGATGTCTGTAGTTGGTTGAGATCTATTTGAATATAATCAAAATGAAATTTGCAGATTTCTTTATAGCGAATTACTATATTAAGGTTGCTACTTGCAAGGCATTTACTTCAGACTGTGGCCCTGTACTATTTTTAATACTCTTCAGCTATTAACTCATTTAAATCTTCTTAATAAGATCAAAGTATAGGTGACTTTCACATCTATTCTAGAGGTTGAAAAAGCCCGAGGCACTGACAGTATTGACTTGTGCTACAATGACTATTCAGTTCATTTTGAATCCAGAAGCCATACAACTTCTGACAATTTAAAAAGTCATGGCACTCCGCTTAATAGCCTTTCCATCCTTGTTGCTCTTATCCTATAATCTCCCAGCCACGTTCTCATTACCACTCTATCTTCTGACCTTCACTACAAACTTGAAATATTTACCTTCTCCTACATACTTGCTCCTACCATTATTTTGCTAACTTCTATGGTAATATGGATTTGTTTTTCAGTCGATGCACTGAGCCTTCCATTGTGTTTCCAAATATTTCCCCCCCTCAGTGACTGTACTTCAGCCACTCATTCTCAAAACTACACTCTTTTCAAATATTTTTTCTTTTCTAAGATTATAATATAATTCCATCATTTCCATATCCTCCCTTCAAGCCCTCCCAGGTAATCCTCTTCTTATACTCTTTCAAGTTCATGGCCTCTTTTGTCATTAATTGTTTTCACATACATATATGTTAATATACATGTATGTACATACACATTCCTAAAGCAATTGATGCTTTCTTCCCTAAGGAAGACCATTTCACCTCCTCTTACAAACACATTCCTGATTTTTGTATCAGTTTCTGTCGCTTCTCTAACATTTCAAATTCTAACACCTAGATTTACTTGAGATAATAATTTTATTTGGACCAATAACACCTCTATGTTCACTCTACCCACATCCTCTACTTTCCTTGACTCCCTACACATCCATCACACTCACCTAGAAAATTCTCAAATGAAATTAAGCATCTTCTTTTTATATTTACCTGTGAAATATTGAAAGGAACACCATCAACATTGCTTTATCATTTCCGTACTTAGCTGGATCGCTCACTTGTTTTTTTCCTCCCATGTCGTGAAAAGCTCTAAATCTGGTACTGGTGGGATGGCTCAGTAGTTAAGAGCACTTGAAATTCTTGCAGAAGTTTGGTTCCCAGAAGTTACTGTGCAGCTTACAACCATCTCCAACTCTACTTCTTGAGCTTTTCTTGCCCTCTTCTGGCCTCTACGGGTACTGCATACATGCAGTGCACATATATCCAAGTAAGAAAATCAGTCTTAAAATATAATAAAAATAAATGAATCTTGAGCCACACACCCAACTGCTTTAAAAAAAAAAATCTTCAAATTCTCAGAGTCTACTGCATCAAGAATAATCTCATCTCTTCCAAATCTCCCCAGAAAATATTAAAAGGTCATAAGTATACTGCTGCAACTATAAACCATGAAACCTACAACCGAATTTCTAAAGCCACACAAGAACAAATACATTTTGTTCCTTGAATGTTTTAGTAAGAAAAGTATTCCTCTGCGCGTCTCTCATATCTAAAGCTAATATTGTATTTTTAGGGCCTCATTATGTAGATTATCTGCTCTCTTCTCCTCACCTTCCCTACTGAATATATTGTCTGCATTTAAACACCTCAAAGTACTCTCACTATAAACAAAAATCCCAACCACCCTGATTTCTTGTTTCAGTCATCTTTGTATCTCAGCTGTCACTATTGTCTTAGAAGCCACTGTTGCTTTTTTTTAAATATTATTTTAGGGCCAACCCTGCTGGATTCACCACTTCATCTTGTCTGCAGTCTGAACAAACTATCCACACACTGAGTCTTTCCATCTCCTCATCTACAATTCATTGCTCAATCCAAGATGTTGTCAATAACATTAAAGAATCAATGACCTTGCTTACACAAGTGGCTCCATCTTGCTCTTATTTCACTAGACTTCTTAGCAAACTTGAACGCTGTTAATTCTTCCTTCTTGGAAACATTTTTCCATGGCCACACCCTCCTCAGTTCCTGTTGGGATTTCATTCTCTTCTCACTGATCTCACTCCAGTATTCTCAGTTGCCGTTGATGGCCTTTACTTAAGGACTTAAACTTTAAGCATCCGAGCTCACCCTTCACCATTCATCTCTCTTCTATTTATGTTCTCTCCCTAGGTGATATCATTCTAATGTATGGCTTTAAATAACATTTGTATGCTGACAACTTCCAAATCTTGCTATTGACCTTGACCTCACTTTTGAGCTTGAGACATATGCCCAACTCTCTCTCTTTTCCCTTTGGATGTCTCAAAGCCATCTTTAATTTTCCATCTCCTAAGCAGAACTCAGTCCCATCTCTGAAATATGCATATCCATTAATTTATGTACATAACTGAAACAGTATCATGTTTCACCTACTGGTTCAAGCCAGAAACTTAGAAGTCACCTTTGGCACATCACTCCAGAATTCACCATTAAATTTGGCTAATCCTGTTTTAAAACTATTTCATGATTCAGTCATCTTTTTCTATCTCAGCTGTCAGTACTGTCTTAGAAGCTACTTATTGTTTTTCTTTCTGCATTATTTTAGGGCCATCCTAGCTGACCTTTCTGACTCTTTTCTGCCTCTCCAATTCATTCTCTATAACCATATCCATCTAACATCATTTTCTTGTTGTGAACCTCTTCTTCTTCAATGAGATCCCGTTATCTTTTAGCATGAAGTTAAAAGTTCCTAGCATGGCAATAAGTCTTTGTACTCTCTCACAAAGTGACATAATAGAGTCCTTTAATCTCCTTGCTGCTGCTCTCCTTCCTTGGAATCTCCAAAGCCATTGGCTTTCTTCTTCAACTTTCTAGAACATACATTACTTAATGACTACTGTGCAGATATTATATGTAAATGTTAACCAAGTGAAGAAGGTTTTGGGCAATAATCCATACAAAAGTAATAGTATGTAAAATGTCAAGGAAAAACTATTCAGAAAGTTCTTCTAATTATCTAGGTATGGAAATGGAGGTAATAATAGAAATGGAAAGAGAAAAAGAGAGAGGGGTGCATCAAATCTAAGTGATTCAAAGTATCAGTAGAACTGAGTGACTTTATGGGAAACACAACCTGAGGAATAGGGGAAAGGCCACAGTAAACTCAAGCCTAAAGATCTGGGATGAGAAAAGTCCTAACTACATTTAACTCATTATACTTATATTTAAGACTAGAGGGTTAGAATGCAAAAACACTAAAACCATTCAATTTTTTTTCCATTTTTTATTAGATGTTTTCTTTATTTACAATATCTCCTTTCCCAGGTTCCCCTCCAAAAAATAAAAT
>NC_045030.1:137654917-137664530 GCF_008632895.1 Mastomys coucha | reverse complement strand
TTAGTCGGGTACTGTCAGAGCCTCTCAGGAGACAGCTATATCAGGCTCCTATCATCCAGCACTTGCTGACATCCACAATAGTGTCTGGATTTGATCATTGAATATGGGAAGGATTCCCAGGTGGAGCAGTCTCTGAATTGTCCTTCCTTTCGTCTCTGCTCTATAGTTAGCCTCTACAACTCCTTCCATGAGTATTTTGTTCCCCCTTTTAAGAAGGATCGAAGTATCCACACTTTGGTCTTCCTTCTTCTTGAGTTTCTTATGGTTTGTGAAAACCATTAAATTTTAACTGACAATATAACATTTAAAAGACCAAGTATGAGATGGTACTAAAGAGATTCATTTGCATACCTGTAAGAGAACTTTGGGAAGTGGGCATATAAAGAAGTGATGGTGTGTATTTCATTGTTATATATATAAAAAGAGTAACTTTATAGTTTCCCATACTGATTATTTACTAAATAATTATATATAGAAGAATAAACCAATGACATATACATGGCCAAAATGGAGAAGCTAAAGAATAAAAAAATGTGATATATAAAAAAAATAGCAACTTGGTAGCAATAAGTTATTCCTTGTCAATAATTGACTTAAATCCAAAATGCTAATGTTTTCTAATTAAAAAGCAGAAATTAACAGAACATCTTTTTAAAACATGATTCAAGTGTATACTATTTTGATCCAAATATTAGAAAAACCATCCTTTATAAATAGCCAATAAAATTTAGCCTGGATAGGAATACTAACACGATAAAATGGACTTTGAGTGATAAAAATAGTCATAAGAGACAAAAAATTGGTATATATTTATAAAGGAATCTAACCATCAAGAAAACTTGAAAATTATAGGCAATGGAGACCTAATATCTACAAAACAAGGTTTGAAAGGGAAATATATATCCAGATAATAACAGTTGGAGACTTCAATGTTCTACTTTTAGTATGTATAAAATAGGAGGAAAGCCAATAGGGCAATAAAGGACTTGAGCAAATACACTAAGTCAAATATAAAAGACATACAGGCAGACCCCCAAGATATTGAAAATCTGGTTCAGTTACAGGAGTAAAATAAGGTGCACAATAAAGCAAGTCACATGAATTTTTTGTTGTTGTTGTTTTATACTACACATAAGTGATACATATAGAATACTGCAATCTAGTAAGTACGTGAAACATTCTTTCAAAATGTATATATTTCAGAGGTGCAGCTTGGTCTTTATGTGGGTCCCCCAATTACTGGAGCAGGAGCTGTCCCTGACTCTGTTGCCTGCCTATGGATCTTGGTCCCCTAACTGGGCCACCTTGTCTGGCCTCAGAGGGAGAAAATGCAACTAGTCTAGTCTTGCAGTGATTTGATGAGTCAGGGATAGAGGGGTAAGGAAGTAGGTTGGGGGATAATACACAGAGGAGAAGGGGAGGTGGAAAGGGGGGATGATCTGTGTGAGGGGCTACTGGAAAGAGAGGGGAGGCTGATATCGGCCTGTAAATTGGGAGGCAAATTGGATGTAAATTGGAATGTAAATAATTTTTTAAAAATATATGAGCTACATTAAAAATATATGTATTTCAATTCAAAAAGTCTTCATTACTAAAAAGCACTAATGATCACCCAAGCCTTTAACATGTCATTAGGTTTTGTTGTTACTGGAAGATGATGCTTACAAATTATGGTTGATGAATGAACAAAGTTGTCATTGCTGGGGTAGTATTTTAACATAAGACAACAAAGAAAGTATGCACTGTCGATTATCTATTTTTTCATGATTTCTCTGCAGCATGTGATGCTATTTGATTCTACTTAAGTGAGAAACTTCAAAACTTGGAGTCAGTCCTCACAAACTCAACTTCAGCTTTGTTGACTAGCTTCACACAATACTCCAAGTTCTGCAAGGTCGTGAAAACAGTATGTAGATTCCATCACAGTAAATTATGTTATTTGCTCATCCATAAGAAGCAGTTCCTCATCTACATCAAAATTTGATCATGGAATTTTAGCTTTGTTGATATTTCTACTACATTTGCAGATACCTCCTCAACTGAAAATTTGACCACTGGAAAGTCATCTGTGATGGTTGGAATCAATATGTATCAAATTATTGTTATCGTTGAAATTTTGGACTCCTCTCATAAATTATGCTACATAAAAATCTTAGCACTGAGTACTATATAATGTTATGTGATATATAATGATAAATATAATGTCCAAATAAGGGCAAATGTTCTCCTTCTTCATATATTAAATTTTTTTTCTAGCTTTCAAAGAAAATATAATACATTGTTCACATTATTCATTATTTGTAGCCACTTTATTTTTCATTAAAAAACCAACTTTTTTGTTGTTTTGGTTTTTCAAGAATGGATTTCTCTATCTCTAGAAGACTAGGCATATCTTCTCCCACTGGCCTTGGCTTATAGACCAGGTACTTGCTCTATAGGCCAGGCTGGACTCCAACTCAGGGATGTACCCGCTTTTGCCTCCTGTGTGCTGGGATTAAAGGTCTGCACAACACCTCTTGGCTACTATTTCACTATTTCTATCAAGCATGAGTTTACTGGATTTGCACTTTTCATTTTATAATTTTTTATTTTATTGGTTATTTTATTTATTTACATTTCAAATGTTACCCCCCTTTCCAGTTAAATTTTTTATCCCCTCCCCTGTTCCCTGCTTCTATGAGGTTACTCCCCCACCCTCTCACCCCCTCCCACCTCAGCATCCTATCATTCCTCTACACTGGGTCAACTTTTCATTTTTTTATGAACATTTTCCTAGTATACACAATATGACTACCTATTTTGTACAAGCATTCCAGCTTTTATCTCATATTAGTTCAGAAATTTTGGAATGGGGTTATCTTTTATTTTGTTTTTTCTTTGAGGTAGGGTTTCCTGAAGTACTCCAAACAGAACTTGAATTCACTATGTAGTCTAGTATGGTTGTTCTCATCCTCTTTTATTTGACCAAGTTCTACAGTTACAGATTTGTACCGCCATATCCGATAAGGGATAGTGACTCACTGTAGAACCTAAGTGGGCCTTTCACTCTTATAGCTGATATCAAACTCATAATATAGTTCTCCTGCCTCAGCTCTTTGAATACTAGAATTATCTACATGCATTACCATATCCAGCTTTTAACAAATCTTTCTCATTAAGTTTAGCATTTGTAGTGTTTTTTAAAATTTTTTTGAGTGATATGCATGTCTTTTGAACACTTAGAGGCCATTATTGGGCTTGTTGGCACAATTTGATAGCTCTATATCAAAAATAGGAAATCCTAAAGAAAGAAATGAGAGACTAGCTGGTCAGTAGAGTAATCAGACAACATACTACATGCACTCAGTCAATACACTATTGGAAATGGTTATGCTTTATGGCATCCAAAAACAACAGCCATAGTAATATTAGGCATCTTTGGTCACAGATCACCATGAGTGTATGATAACAATGAAAAAGATAGTACACCGCAAGAACCATGAAAATATGACACAAAGATATGAAATAAACAATGTGCTTTGGAGAAAGTGGTGCTGATCTAGTCTCAATGCATGATTGCCACAAACTTCAACTTTGGAAAATCCTAGTATCTGTAAATTTAAATATATGAATGAATGGAAAGTACATTAGTGAAGTTCAGAAAAATAAAGTAAGATGAGGTTTTTATGTTTATTTCTTTGTTTGTTTGGTTTTGAGGTATGGTTTCACTACATATCTCTGGTTTGCCTGGAACTCACTATATTGACCAGGATGTCCTCAAGATCACAAAGATCAACCTGCGTTTCTTTGTCTCCCAAATGCTGGAATTAAAGACATGCTCCAGCCACTGAAACAGAACAAATTGCTTCCTTAAGTTCATATGCAACATTTTCCCAATAATGTTACATATGTGTGTGTGTGTGTGTGTGTGTGTGTGTGTGTGTATACACATAAATGTTAGAAGGCTCAACTAAATGAAAAGGACAGAAAAGACACATAGTATTTTCTCTGACAACAGAATGAGCCCATGAATAGAAATCAATAACAAAAAGGTAATAGGAAATTTTAGAAATGTATGCAACATAAACAAAACATAAATAAAAGAACAAATCATCTGGAAAAATTTTAAAATGCTCCTAAGAGACCAATGAAGATAAAAATACAATTTAACAAAATTTATGTGGTATACTGAAAGCAATATTCTAAATAACATTTATATTGTAAATACATGCATTATGCAGAATTCAAATTGATTAGCTAATATATAAGTAAGTAATTAAACCTAAGAGAGGCAGAAAGATGAAAATAATAAAGACTAGAATGATGTAAACAAAACAGTTAATTGAATTAACATTAGAGAAAAACCAACAAAAGCAAAGTTAATTCTTTGAAAGGATTTTAAATCATTTTATTGCAATGAACTCACAAATTGAACTATCATAAAGGAATACTAAGGTAGCCACTCAAACAATTGTCCAGTCCTAAATTATGTGTATCTTAGTGAACTTCTATACAATTAGGATCACCGTTCAAAAGCTGTGGAGCTTTGCTTCAGGTTTCACACTCTCACTAATAAAGTTTTATGTGCTACTCCACCATAGTAATTGAAAAAAAATGAGAAAGATGAAAATAGAAAAACAATTAGCTTCACTTAACTTAAAAATGGTCTACATGGCAAGCCCCAGGTTAAACAGGTAACATGCTGTCTCTAGAAAAATAAAATCGAGACTATTAGTTTATCTAGACTCCCTAAGAGAGAAAGGAGAAATACTCAAATAATTAAAATCAGTAAATGAAATAGGGTACATTAGTGAAACTCTTAAAACGAATGATTGGACCTAGCCAGGCAGTGGTGGCGCACACCTTTAATCCTAGCACTTGGGAGGCAGAGGCAGGCGGATTTCCGAGTTCAAGGCCAGCCTGTTCTACAAAATGAGTTCCAGGACAGCCAGGAATACACAGAGAAACCCTGTCTTAAAACAAACAAACAAACAATAACAACAACAACAACAAATAATTGGACCTAAGTCATCCTGGTGGTGGTTTGAATAAGAATGGAACCATAGGCTCATATATTTGAATGTTTAGTCATCAGAGAGTGGCACCACTTGAGAAGGATTAGGAGGTGTGGCTTTGTTGGAGGAAGAATATCACTGGAGTAGGCTTTACAGTTGCAAAAGCCTACACCAGACCCAATCTCTCCCTCTCTACCTGTAAATCAGGATGTAGAACTTTCAGTTCATTCTCCACCACCATGTCTGTCTGTGTGCCACCATGCTTCCCACTATGATGATAATAGATTAAAGCTCAGAAACTGGAAGCACACCTCAATTAAACGTTTGTAAAAATTGCCTTTATCATGGTGTCTCTTCACAGCAATAGAATAATGACTAAGATACATCCCTAAGACACATGACTAAGATACGTCCCTAAGACACGTGACTTAACTGTGTTGCAGCAGATGTTAAACTCTAAGCTGCCCCATTTCTTGACAGCTTAGATTTAATGTCTGGTCCCAGCAAATACAAAAAAGAACTTCCTCTCACATGCTCACATGCTCACATGCTCACATTCTCTCTCTCTCTCTCTCTCTCTCTCTCTCTCTCTCTCTCTCTCTCTCTCTCAGCATGCCATGTACACGTACACACACACACATACACACACACACACTAAATTTAACAAAATTATAGCAGGAAAAAAATAGTCCTTACTCATCTAATTAATACCATCTAATAAGACCAGTCTTCGTCGGATACCAAAGCCAGGCTAAGACATCATAAATATATACAATGAATACAACAATAGACTGATAGCCCTTGTAAATATAAATACAGAAATACTAGGCAGCCAAACCCAATAGCAACATACAATTTCTATTACATATTATGACTTAGTTGGATTTGTCTTTTAAATGTGTGGCTGGTTCAGTATAAAAAATTCAAATCTAACAACTAGATTAGTCAAATGACACAAAAGCTAGAGCTGTCAAAATTGATCTGAAAAAGAAAGAATTCAACAAAACTAAGCACTATTTTCATGACAGAAAATTCAACAAATTAGGAATAGAAAAGAACTTCTCTAGGTTCTAGAAAAGTCTATGATAGCATTAAACTCAATCATGAAAAACTGAAAGATTTCCTCCAATATCATGAGACCAGTGAGGATATCCTTCCTTTCAGATCTGTATAACACTATACTAGACATTGTAGCCAGACAATGCCACACACACACACAAAAAGAAATCACCTCTAAATTGGGAAAGAAAATCTAAAACTTATAGATAGCAAGATCTTATATAGTGAATGTATTTGCTAAATTCACCAAACACATACTAGACCAAATGAATGGATAATTTGGCAAAGTCAACACATGTAAGATCAAATATATAAATATCATTTATGTTTATATCACTAGTAGTGAGTAACCTCAAAAGAACATTAAGAAATAACTTAATTTGTACATTATTAAGAGACTGTAATGTTATCGATAAATTTAACAAAGGACTTATAAAATTTACATACCACTAAAAGCAATCAAAGAAAGTGTAAATATAGAGGAAAGGTAACATACAATAGACTGAAATAATATTGTTAAGATAGAAATACTTCTCAAAGCTAGCTAAGAATGTAATTCAATAAATATCAAAAATTCAATTACTTTTTTTAAGAAATAAAAATTCCTATCTCCTCAAATGTACATAAATCTGGGAGACACCCTAAAAGACAACCCATCTTTTAAAAAAAAATTATTAAAGTTGGAGAAGTTATACTTCCCAAATTTAAAACTTAATACAGGCTTTATCAATCATGAGAGTCTGGCACTGGTATAAAGATAAGTATAGAGAGCGGTGGAATAGAAGCAAGGATTTAGAAATAAAGCAACAGGTTTATGGTCAATTGATTTTTCTGAAGTGTCTGGGCAAGGCTAACTTTTCTTTTGATCAAGAAGTATACTAGGAAGAGCAGATATCCCAACTGATTTTTAACAAGGTAACAAGATCACTCAAAAAAAAGTTAACAGAGTAGTTTCTATAACAAACAACTCGGAGACAATTATATATCCACAAGCAAAAGAATAAAGTTGAATCCATATCTCTTACCCTATATTAGAAGCAGTTAAAGTGAAGACCATACCTGCCATTCCCAGAGCTACAGAGCTAGCAGTCATAGAGCAACAAGACCTAATCAGAGTTTGCCTTATCAGCAAATACTGTCACCTAACCTCAGGAAAGATCCTTTTTCAGTAGGCCAGTGTTTGTTCAGATTCTGTGATTCTATAACTCCACTTTCCATATTGGCTCAGGGCAGTTCCACTTACATTCTCATTAATGGAGAGCAGAAGGAAGCCTTTAGGTAAGCCATTAACTGTGTTTCTGTTTACATTTCTTTTGTTAAACCTAATGGCTATTTAACTGAAGACCTTATGTCTTGATTATAGGGTTCCTGTTCTGATATAAGCATAGTAATTCCTTTGAAAATAAAATATATTTTCAATTACAGTCATTCATGGCCCCAATTCAAGCAAAATTTTCATTAAAGAAATAATTAGCCTTGGCAAGAGGATTATATCTTCTGAATGTGCCATTTAAATGTGGTAATTGTTCCATGTGTTGGTCTTTACTAATGACACATTTCTACATATTTACATGTTATTGGCTAGGAGTTGTCCAAAGCAAGAAATGCAATCCTGACTCACCAGGGCCTTATTTTGTAAAGCAGGAGCTTGCTCAGCTGATTAAAACAGATATTCCACACTTCCTCTTGCATTTTTATTTGCATAATTTCTGATGAGAGCCACACAGTTTACTTTAGTGTTGTTTGACTTCCTGGGGCAGAGTCAGTGCTGGGTGTTAAAACCTACAATCACACCAAGACACTTTTTCAACACTCCACCGTATTTTAAGAATAACCTCTTCTTACATTTTGTTCCATTTCCTTTGCCTTTGTCATTGTTGAGATTTTCTCTAGCAGGCAGATAGATAGGTAGGAGCTGTGTCCTTGAAAACAAACATCTGCCTTCAACTTGTTCAACTGATGGTAGTCTTCATAATGTTCTGGTCATTTGGATACTAGGTACATTGCTAAGATACAAGCACCATATATAGAAGAGTCACAAGAAATTTCATGTAGGATTATGGTAAATAGCAAGACAAAGACCTAACTCTCTAGTGAAGAATCTTAATGCAAAAATCACTGTTTGGGGACAGATAGCAAAATGAAGAGAAATCTAAACTAATTTCAATCCAGAAACTGGCTATTGGTGAAAATCAGTAACTTTTTCTTTTGGGCAAAATAAAAGGCATTATGTGGGAGCTATTCCTTCAAGATCTTTGCTATAACCAACACACCAACCAACCCTAGTGTGTACTTACCAAAAGGTAAATGATAATGTGAAAGTAACAATGTTGAAAAATAATTCAGTCACTTGTTAAAATCGATTATTTTGTAGACAGCTATATGTTTTTCTCCCAAACAGTCGATATTTTCTAAGATTGTGTACAATACAATGTGTGGACATGCCATGTGGGTAGAGCTGAGACAAATATGTTCTTTAAAGTAGGATACTGCCTTAAATGACAATAGCTGTACAATGGAAGTGGTTTGTAGCTAAAGGGACATTTGATGCCATCTAGACACATTTTCTTTATCTTGAAAGGGGAGGGGATCAGATTGCTACTGCAAAACTAGTGTAGACAGCAAAACAGCACTGCTGAATATCCTTCAATGAACAATACATCTCCATAACCAAGAATCATTGAGCTCCAAACGTGAACAGTTATCAAGGCTAAGCAACTCTAACACACATTGGCAAACCTACTCTTTGAGTTCCTCACATCAATTTTTGTCCATGATCCTACACTAAAATTGTATCTACATAATTGCCATGGAGCGGTGCAGCCAGGGCTGTAAGAAAAGCTACCTGAATTGTTAAGTCCCACCTGCAATGTGACAGCCATAACTGTCAAGAAGTTTGAATACAAGTGTGGACTTCATGAGTCAGATAGTTGCTTTCAGTTTGGCTTTGAAATTTTGTTTTGTTTGGTTTTGTTTTTTTTTTTGTTTTTGTGGATGTGGCCTTTAATAGTAAATGACCCTGGGAAATTGGAACAAGTATATGCTCTCAGCCACCAAGTAGAAAAGTGAAATAGTATCATATCTACAGAGACTATGATATATCATTTTGTTCAAGAATTTGTTAATCTGGAAGAGTTTAGAGGATGGTGCAGGGGCAGAATGAGGCAGGCCCAACTAAAAGAATTTTGGCCTTAATCACATTCCACAGAGAAAACAGCAAAACTTGGAGGCACACCTAGTAACACACACATGTTAAAGACAATCACCTTGTGCAGAGAACCTTTGAGGAAAACAGCTCTGAAGAACAGGGCTCTCCTTCTCCCTCAGTATGCTGGGCTTGGAGAACAAGCCTCAGCTGCATTGAAGTTTAGTTAGCCAAGGGAAGTTGGAGCCCCCAACGTCTTTCCTACTTACCCTGAATACCAAAGGAAGAAGGAGTCTCTTAATTGTCACACAGGACTTTCTTGCATAGAAAGCTGCATTTTAGAGTCTGCTGGGTCCCAGTCAAACTGCCTAAGAACAAGAGGGAAAGGCAGAAAGGTCTCAGAATCAAGCATATT
>NC_045030.1:137653354-137654843 GCF_008632895.1 Mastomys coucha | reverse complement strand
TTACCCTCACCCTTGCCAGACTCCAGACTCTTAAATCCCTCAAAGTAGTACTTTTCTTCAATGGCTGCCCTCCACACAAAAGCTTAATACTACAAGGTACTGGACCACCTCCTTGCTAGGGGGATCAAAGGGCCACAGGAAAGCTTTTCTTAGTGACCCAAGAGGAAAAGTTGTTAGTTCTCCCACCAAACATGAGCATTCTAGCTAAAGAGGAGCTGTAATGGAAACCCTCAGCTGTTTAGGCAGGAAAAGCAGTTCTAGCTTTTTCTGAAAGTCTGCTCAGGCTCACTGTGTGTGTGTTCCAGGCGACAGCGGGAAGTACAGCTGAGCTTTTTAAAAGCTGGGGTTGTTCGGAGAACTGGGCAGGGGGAAAACCCGTGAAGCTTGGGGCACTAGGCTTAGCATCCAGGAAAGCTGCGTTTTGCATGCATTTCATTTTCCGGAGAGATCTGGGGAAAAGAGACAAAGCAGAGATCTGGACCTCAGGGTGGGGATGGTCTTGAGAAGCTGCAGGCTAAAGGACCTCAGTGCCTGTAGCTTGTGAGTAGGAGTCTCAGGTTCGTGGTGGGGGTGGGGCCATTCAGCAGGTTACCGGAGAGGGTTTAAAAGGTTGGGATTCGGAGACCTTCAGAACAGGGCAAGAGGCGCATGGGCTTTAAAGAATGAACAGAGAGGTGTGTCGAGTGACCTGAAGACGCAAAGCTCTAAGAGTCTTTCAAGTGTCCAGTGACACGACCCTTCCCCCACTGCCCTCCCCAGATACTAAGCAACTTGGTCCCTCATCCTACAACAAGAATATCACCCTCTACTTCAATGTAGATCTTGTGCTTCAGGGCTGCCTGGACCAGGTTAAACTGGATCTGACAGAGATAGAAACTGGCTCCAGAAGGTGCCAGGTCCCCGACGATACAGAGCCCCCAGTTTCACTGTCCCGCGGGCCATAGGCCCTCACTCCCAATTGATCAACTCCTCTTTACCCCCAGGATGACCCACATAGTCCAGGCGCCACTAGCACACAGATGACTGTGAGATGGACTGGTAGGGGTCACTGTCCAAACCAGAAGACACTTGGGTAACGGGGTAAAAGGGAGATTCTGTAAAGCAGGCGCCAGAGGCGCTCCTCTACCCGATCCCCTCACCGGCGCTCTGCCTCCCCTCGCCCCTCGGGTTTCTGCCACCACCCAGGGGAGGGGGAGGCTTGGGGCGAACCAAACGAACGAAACAGAAAATTCCGTACCGAGGGGGGAGAGATGAGACGGTGGGACGGGGCAGCGGGGGCTGACTTGGGGCTGCGGCTGCGGCTTGCGGCTTCTTTCCACCCCTGGCCGCCGTGCTACAGAGCAGGCAGGAGCGGCTGCCCCTGCAGGCTGCCCCGTCCTCCTGCTTGCCCTCCCCCCTGCCCGCCTTCCCCGCCCCGCCCGCCTCTGCTGTGAGGCGACCGCCAGCTAGGCTTTGGCCAGGGGCTGGGGGAGGTGAGAGGTGCTTTCGC
>NC_045030.1:137651656-137652443 GCF_008632895.1 Mastomys coucha | reverse complement strand
AGGAGGTCTGGCCAGGCGGAGGGAAGTTTGGCAGTAACTTAAGAGCAAAGAAGGAAGCCCAGGTAGGAGTCAGTTCTTAGGCTCCTCTCAGCATCCTGATCCCTTTGCCTGTACTCAACCACCCACCCACTCGGCAGCCTCCAGGCCCGGGACTGTCCCAGGCGGCTGCTGCTTTGCGCGCCGCGGAAGAAGAGTCCAGTCAGGCTGCCGCACCACGCGCCCCGTGCACGGACTCCAGACAACACAAATCTGAAAAAACACACTTGGCCTGGGGTAAGTTGACAAGCGGCACCGGTGCTGTCCTGTTTGTTGTTAAGGAGCTGCATGAGGACGGAGGCTTGAAGGAAAGTGCAGAGATTCTGTGGGTTGGAAAGGGGCTGGCTGGCTAGCTGGCTGGCTGACTGTGGGATGGGGTGGTGGGACACAAATGGAGATCAGCAACAGATTGTTTTGGAACACCTGGGAAAGCGGGTGCCATGGAGGGAGGGAGCCCTAGGAGATTTAGGACGGGTTACTATTGGCACGGACCAAAACCATCGTTTTTTGTGAGCAGTGTTCTCCTGAATCAGAGCCTGGATGGTGAATTAGTGTGATTTTTCTGGGGTAGATATTATGCTCCCCCCCCAAGCCCAGCCCCTAGAAAGCCTGCTCCTAGGCATCTTCAAAATGGGTCTGGGATTAGTGTGAGAATGGAGATACTCAGTCTTCAAGGACAGTCCTCCTTCAATTGCTGAGAGCCAAGATGCTCTCATGAGGGCTCCCGGACCAGAGCTCCCATTTACCTTGC
>NC_045030.1:137651038-137651646 GCF_008632895.1 Mastomys coucha | reverse complement strand
GACGGGTTCTCCACAGCTCTCAGCTACCCCCCAAAAGATAGAGAGGGTGACAAGCAGCAGATGAGAACCTGCAGCAGATACAAGGGAAAAGAAGAGCTCAGGGTTGGACATTTTGGGATCTAGGGGTGGGGAGGAGAAAGGGAGCGCGCCTCCTTGATTTTTTTCCCCTCCCCACCCCTCTTATGCTTTTCTCTCCCTTTGGCTGGTATAGGATTTTCCAAGCAGCAGCAGTAGGGGACAGAAACCTTTAGTCTAGGAAAAGGGGGTTGGAGAGGTGGCCAGAGCTCCCATCAGCTACCTAGCTTGAGGGCGCCTGTGTGAATGCGGTTCCCCCCCACACACACACACACACCTCCACATCCAGTCCTCTTCCTACCAGGGTAGTCTGCTATCCTGAATTTCCCGGTGTCAGCTTTGGCTTCTTCCCCTTGCTCTTATTGTTTGTGGCTTGCTGCGCGAAGGGGTGCGTGTGTTTGAAGGGGCTCAGGTTGGGAGAGAGCGCTGAGGGAGGACAAGTGAGAGAAGAGAGAGAGCAGGGCAGGAGCACACCGGTCGAGCGAAGAGTTTTCAGGCACCTACGGAGGCACAAGGTGAGGAGGTCTGGCCAG
>NC_045030.1:137635793-137650022 GCF_008632895.1 Mastomys coucha | reverse complement strand
TATGTAATGACTGGAGCAAGCAGTCACCATCATGTTCCACTTAGTCAGGTTCTGAGCTGAATTCACAGGTCCTGGCCTTTCTGTTTGGTCTGTGAGAGAGACTGGGAGGAGGTCTTTTCCCCTATTGGCAAGGTGGGCTATTTGGACTGCAGCTACGCACCTGGTGATAGCCAAGTGTTTAGCAATGTAATCACTCCCTTATGAAAAGCCTGGAGCCGGGAAACCAGCCTGGAAGACAGAATCCCTGAACTTTACCCGAGTTGATTGTATGAGTAGGAGAGGAGAGGCAAAGACGAATCAATAGTGCTCTATCAGAGATGGTGTGTGTTTTCACTGGCTTCAAAGGAATAATAAATAGCATATTCATATGGCACCCAGCCCCACTTGTCTGTTGCCATATAGTCTTTATGGTGTTTAGCTGGAATGACATGTTGATATGTCATCCCAATATGTATGCCTAATCGCCTAGTGTTTGTTTCTTGGATGTCAGGGTGTTCTACGGATGATCTGTATCATTTCTCATCTCCCATCAAATCTTACAAATTGAGATGTAAAGGATGTCAAATGGTGCCTTTCACTGGTCTTGAAAAAAAATCTACTCAATTAAAAGGCATGGTAGTACATTTACACAGTACCAAGTTACTTTCAAAGCTAGTGTTTAGCCTGAGAAAAGAGGAAGAGTAAAAGCCCCCGTGTCTTTGAACAAAGAACTGAATGAATAGCACCTGAAGCCCGTGGTTTAGTTACATGGTCATGAAGTTTTCATAAGCTGTATATCTATATTCCTAAACTAAATGTATGGGGTTCTACATTTGTATCTAGATACAGCGATTTGGTTCTGTTGTGTGTGTGTGTACTTGTTCAAAGACTTCAGTAGACCCCGTACACTCTGGGCCCTGTGTTTGTGTAGAAAAGGGAGGGGGCTGAAAGTGTACTTTCAAAAGCATCCAGGCTTAGTAATTAAACTTTCTATTTATTAGATACTACTGAGATATAATGAATTACCTCCTTTCAACTCGGCCAACAAGGGAAGCAGATTCTGCATGAAATGGCACTGTTTATGTTGTATCAGGCAATTTGTTCTAATGCATATTGCCAAGAGACACAGAATGACGATTACTCAGGTACAACCTGAAAAGGTGCCCCCTGTGTCGTTACTTTTCTCCATTCTGACAGTTTCTTAGGGAAACCACAAGCAAATATCTTCTTGGATAGATGAAAATAGCAAGGACAAGATTACAGATGGGTTGAAAAGAACCGACAGCTTCGTGATTAGGGGGGAACTCAAAGTTATCAATAGGGATGAACATAAGGTGTTGGATATTTACTCTGTTCTTGGTTGCGTGAGTATCTGGCTGCTGAAATTCTCCTGACCTGTGATTTACTCAAGGGACGAAGAGATAGAAAGCAAGCAGCAAGGATTTCAAACCAATATAAACACAGCTTCGTTGACACGGATTCACCTGGCTTTAGAATAAGCTTCAAGAGCAGACATGGATCAGATAATAGCTGCTATCCTTTCCACATATGAGATCTGTAATTTTGATTTTATTCATTCTAGAACTAACAACTAAAACAAGAATGGCACATAAAGCCACAGAAGGCAGGGCCAGGAAATCAGAAATGTAGAATGGGAGAAGGAGGAAAGGAATGGGAGAGCCAAAGATGTTTGGAAACACATGGAAAGAAAAGCATCCAGGTGTTTGCTTTGGCTTGAAATGGAATTAGTTCAGAAAATCACCTCAGATGTGAAGTGCTGTAAAACTGCCGGCAATTTGCCTTGTAAACACTGAGTAAACAGTAAAAGAATTCCTTCCTTAGAACCAGGGAATTGGGACCAGGAAAGTAGACTGCAATGTTGTCGTCCCCTTTTGCTCTTTAGCGTGCTCAATTCCAATCTGCTAGCCATTCAGGTGTATAATTATCAAATGAATATTTCAAATGTGTCATGCTACTTCCAGCCTGCCTGGTTCCAAATATTCTAATTTGTCTTTCGCCTGGCTCCATTGCTGAAGAAAAAGAAACAAACCATTTTTGACTGATCTACTTCTGCAAAGAGTTCTGTTCTTAGCTGACAACACCATACTGTTCAGATGCCTCCTTCTAGCTGATGGGAAATGGGGGGTGGGGGCTCATCCTTCTCCAAGAAGTGCCCTGTGCCCCAAGATGTCACCAACTTAATCCTGCCCAGTCATTTTCCATGTTTTTAGGGACAGGTGTGACAAACTTTGCAGTCTGGTTTCAGAAATGATGCCAGTCTAGGCAGAAGCAGAAGCTAATCAACCCCAACCAGGGAAATTAGCCCTCACTTCTTGGAGCTCAGGAGCCGATGATCCTTTGTTCCATCCCCTCTAAAACTTGCTTTCCTCTGTCAATGGGCTCCTTAAGCTCTTTGTCCAATGAGACTAGCAAACCCATCCTGCCAGCAAGACATGATTCCTAGATGACTCAGCTTTGGTCTTATAAGCAAACATGCATTTTACATCATCCTCAACTGAGTAAGAACAGATGATTAAAAATAAATAAATAAAAGCTTGTAGAGCTGAGCAAAATTGCAGTTCACTGGGTCAAGGGAGTTTGGGAAATGCCTCCGGTTTGGTCCTTCACTTATTACACAGTTGTCCCTTGGATTCTGACAGCTAGTGAGATTACCCCCAGCCATTTTCCTTAGCAAAAGCAAGATAAAAATGATGGTGTGAATGAGACAGGTGCCATATCCTCATTTTTCTTATAGAGAAATCAGGACTTAGAGAATAGAAACAGCTTGCTTAGATCATAAAACTAGCTAGTGGCAGAGCTAAAACAAGAATGCAGAACTATACTGAATAACTTTGATAAAGATCTCTGGAGGTTCTCCCGAGAAATTCATTGGACTCGAAAATGCAAATTTACACTCACTTTGTTCTACTTCCTTCCCATAGTCACAGTTATATGTTTTATTTGTATATTACCCCTAGCTTGTTTTGATTGAGACAATATCTTACTATGTAACCTAGTGTGACCTTTAACTCCCAATTCTTCCCCTCAACCTTAGTACAGGGATTCCAGACATCCTTTCTGCAACAGGTAGCTGTTATTGCCTTATTTCTGCAACTTATCTTCTCACTTATTACCTCTGGAAACACATCCAGGGCCTGTTGAGATGTTTCAGCTGCTGAAACCACTTGCCAACAAGCCTGACAACTCAAGTTCAGTGCCAGGCACATACAGTAGAAAGAACTGACTCCTCCCACAATTCTTCTCTGACTTGAACACACATACAGGAGTATATGCATCTCCAAATACACAAAATAAATACATTTGAATCACACACACATATAAACACACACAAGTTTTATTTTAACAGTGAAGAAAATATTGCAAATACCTACAACTATTATTCAGGAAGGCATCAAGGCTGAAATAGCATTAACAGGTTTGTAGCCAAATAATCTGCAGAATTAGAGAATCACAACTGTTCATGGGATAAGCAGGAGATTACTTGCATAAAATGAATGATATAAGTAAAATAAATATAAATATATTTACAATCAGGACCAATGCCCCCAGGAGAATCTCCCATCTAGGCAAAAGGTACCATATATAAATTTCTATCTAGACTTCAATGATGATTTCTTCAAAGTACAAGCATTTGACATAAGATGAAAGATACACTGTTCTATCAACATATTTTACAAAGGTGAGAAACAGCAAGAATTAACACCCACATGGTATGTATTTATTTGCCATTTTCCACACAGTATCTCATTTAAACTTTCTCAAAAACATCATGAAATTAGTATATTATCACTTCTATTCTGTAGATAAAACAGTAGCTGAAGCTCAAAAGAATGATGAAGTATGTCAATTTTATAAACTTTAATGACTTAGGTATAAATTGTAACTGTCACTACTTTATCCTCACAAGAGTAATGCCTACTTGCTCATTTTACTCACTTGTAAAATACAATAGGCATAATGTAAGTAAATTCTAACAAAATTACTATGCATTTACTTTTGTAAAGACTTAAGTGCCATGTGTAATTTGGATTGCTTAATGGTAATGACACAGAGGCAGACCACAGTCTCTGAGTGCTGGTCTTTTGCTGTGTAAGACATTCAACTTCTGTTGGAACTGAGGTGACCCAACACACTTTCACCTTTCAAACAGATCAGATTGTCATGGCGTTTGTAATCTTAGACCATTCAGATACCTAATTTTTAAGATTTCTATGACTATAATAATACATATTTTAGCAAATTGTTGAACATCGGGGTATTAGTTTTCTATTTCTGTTACAACAAATTAGCATGCCCTTATTAATCTAGTACTAGTTATTAATGTAAGAGTTTAGATTTATTATTGTTCACATCATTTAATAATTCAGTACATCAGAAATCTTCTATGAAGCTCACTGGACTAAAATTAAGGGATCAGCAGGAGTGACTTCTCTTCTGGGCGTTCAAGGGGGGAAATCAGTTCCCTTTTTTGTCCAGGTTGTCTTGGCACAGTTCACTTCCTTGGGTGTAGGGCTGAGACCCAGAGTGCTTTGATAACATTCAAGGGAAGTCCGTTCTCACTAGTAGAGGCCATTCACATTCCTCGGTCTTCTTCAAAGTCAGTGAGAGCAAGCTGAATGCTATCACATTTGGCATCCTCTCTTCTTGATTTGTGTCTCTCTCGGACTCTTCTCTCTCCCCTCTCCTGTTTTATTTAAAAGCTGATTTACAAATGACATTTATATGAGGAGCAAAATGGGAATGTTTCTATTGTTCACGTATATTGGGAATGGATCAATGGAGGGTGATTAGTATACACAGCCCCTTGAACCTCTTTCACATTTGTATGGTAAGTATATTCTAATTCAGCTTTTCTAACTAATGATTTTAAGATGTATAATGCATGACTGTTTCTTAAATACACCTTGAGTTGAGGTAGGGGTGTTACATTGATTCTATGCAGAAAGTTCAGAATAATCTCCATATTTGAAAGTCAACTAGTTAGGAACTGAATGCTATGTGAAAATGCTTCTTGGCATGTAGCATAATAGAATTACAGGTTCTGAGTATAAAAGTATTGGTGTGTTTGGGAGACTACATCCTGTCTAGCACAATCTTCTATGTACTAAGTAGTATAATACATGCTATAAAATGATTTATTAAATAATATTAAGTGACCATAATTTATTTGGGAAGCATTACTCCCATTCAATGGATGAAGAAGGAGAAACAGTAAGTTACATTTTATGCATACTACATGGATATAAAATTGTACAGATTATAAATACATCTCTCTTCCTTTAAATCTTTTTTTTTAAGTTTTTTATTGTCTTTTGTTTTGCTTTTTAGGCAGGAACTTTCTTTTTTTTATTGATTTAAGTTTTATTGCATTATGATGAGAAAAGATACATGATTTCAATTTATCTGAATTTGTTAACATTTAAAAACATATTTTAAGTAAATAGAGTTACATGACATTCTTGTTTCCCTTTTGTACCCCAACTGCTCCCAGAGACCCCACCCTTCAATACCTGCAATATCTTTCATTTTTTTATTTGTCATATTCTTTCATATGACAATATGACATACTTGTCATATTGTCAAAATATTGTAACACTAAAAATGAGTATTATAAAAATTGTTTGATATAAAACAACAATCAATTGAACAGTCTTATGTAGATGCTTGTCTACAGCAATACTGAAAATACATACGTTTTTTCTCAATATAAATTTAAAATAACTCCAAATATATTAACTGTATATTTTAAAATAATACATCACAACTAGTATTTTTTTAATTAACATAAATAGATAAAGACTTTTTGTTTCTTTGTTTTGTTTTTACTAGACCTTAAAATCTTGGCTCTTACTGTGGTACAAGCCCAAAATAAGAGCAACTTTTAAACATTGGATTTCATTGTAATAAGGCTGTACTTCAATGACCCTCACATCACCAAAGGATTTTACCTCCATTGTAGCTAAGCTGAGAGCTGACAGTTCTGCTGCACCAAGGAATGAAATGAATTGTAGGAACGATTTTTGGATACAGACTTTCTGCTATAGTCAAAGCTATTTGACTTGAGTGAGTGTCTTCATTCTTAGCCCACAGAGAACAGGTTACATTCATTTAAGACATAGTGTATGTAATAAGATGGTCTATCCATAAAGTCATTCAGCAACTGTTTCAATGGTTATGCTTGTAGGGTGGCACAGACATTAGGGGAAGGTAAGAATCTGGTTCATTGGCTGTGATGATTTTGAAAAGCATTCATCTTAGAGAAAGAATAACTTATAAAGTCCTCTTCTTCGAACTTGATACAATAGCTACCAACATCAAGCAAAGCATTCAGTCTCACTCTTTGTTCTCTTACAAGCCACCTCTCAAGTTAATTGTTTATGTTTCTTTTGGCTGTATAAATTTTTGGAATATGTAAGCTGTTCTGAAAATCATTGTATAGTGTAAAAACATCAAATAAACAATCCTACTTATAGAGAGGCTGAGATAGGAGAAACCTGATTTCAAGACCATTATGTTCTTCCTTTAAATCTTTTTTTTTTTTTTTGAGACAGGATTTCTCTATATAGCCCTTGCTGTCCTGGAACTCACTCTGTAGACCAGGCTGGCCTCGAACTCAGAAATCCACCTGCCTCTGCCTCCCAAGTGCTGAGATTAAAGGCGTGTGCCACCACTGCCCTGCATCCTTTAAATCTTATACTTTCCTCTTTGGCTTACATTATACTCTCTCTTTATTATCCAGAAGTACTTTGATTAATATGTTTGTTTTCTCTATTGTCATTTGGGGTTATACTTTAATCATAGTTTTACTTTCTATAGTTTTAGTTACTGATGACCAACTTCAGTCTGAAAATATTAGCTGGAAAATTCCAAAAATAAATAATTCATAAAATTTTAATAATATACCCTTCTGAGCAGTGTAATGGAATTTTATGCTGTCCTGATCCATTCTTGCCAGGACCTGAGTCTTCCTTCTGTGAACATAGTAACACTACCTAATACCAGATTTATCACAGTGCTTGTGTATAAGTAACATTCACATATTAGCCAACATTACCTCACAATTCCTATGACAATCACCATATTTCATATTACCATGTAGAAATTTTGTCATCTTACATTGGAAGAAGGCAACAGATTTCCTGGTACTAGAGTTACAGATGGTTGTGACCTACCATGCAGGTTCTGGGAAGGGATTTGAACTTGGGTCCTCTACAAGAGCAACAAGTGCTCTTAACCGCTGAACCAATTCTCCAGCAATCACTAACTTGTAATCTTAACTTTATCATAAATGAGTATGTATGAGAAAAAGAGAATGGTATAAATACAGTTTAGTTCTGTCTACAGTTTCAGACATCCACCAAAGGTCTTAGACTAAATTGCCCCATGGATAAGGGAGTTATTAATTGTATACATCATTGTGACTAGCTACCTGACAGGAAGCAGCATAATGGAAAAGAGGTTTATTTGGGCTCATGATGTGGGATGCTTTCTGACGAGGAAGGCACTATGGATATGTAGATATGTGGAAGCATGTGGGAGCTGTTATTGCAAAGAGAAAGACGTGGATGCTAGAAAAACACCAGACTTTCTCCTTCTTCTTTTCTTAATCAATTGGGCCCCCAATCCATGGAATACTGCACCTGTGTTTTGGATTGTTTATTTTCCCCCCTCAGTTAAATCGCTGGAAGTGCCTTCCACACCATGCCTAGAAGTGTGTATTGTAGATAATTCTAAATTCAGTCAAGTTGACAATGAAAGCAGCCAGCATGGGTAAAAGGGGCAGGACTATATTTTGTTTGTTCTCTCTCCTTTCTGGTCCACTCTACTAGTGATGAACCCTGGGGTTTTGTGTATGCTAGGCAAAGGCTCTACATGGAACCATAACTCTAGCCTTTTATCTTCCTTATTAAAATTTTTAAATAGGTAATTTATGCCTGTGGCTCAAAAATCAAATTCTATAAAAGAATATTCAATGAAAGCTTCATTCCTGCTGTATTTGCCATCTGCATCTGCGTGACTGCCATCATCCCTGTCCTTTTTATTTGGTTTCATGTAAAACTTCTGAATGAAAATATAAGCAACTATAAATAGAAACATTTTATGCCATAGCAAATTGAAGCTCCAGTCCATTGTATCTGTTTGTTGTATCACCACAAGGCAACTTCAGAAGAACTGTCATCTGTGTTAAGTGACAAAGAATTATATCAATCAGTGATTTCACTAAGTCTCTAAAATTCATCATAACCCCTTACATTCATGATGATCACTGGAGTAGCCTGAATATTGTATAATCCTAACGACTGTATTTTGTTTTCTGTCAATTTTTTGTAGGTCATTACAGAGTCCCATAATCTCAAAACTCACAAGTTGGGGTGGGGGAAGAATAAAAAAGGAGATGGGAGAAGAAAAATAAAGATGAGAAGGAAGACAAGAAGAAGGGGAGGGGAGCAGGAAAAAGAGAGGATGAGCAGGAGGTCTAAAATGCATAGTAGAGGATGAACTCTGAGTTCATTACATAAAGTTTTGTTCCTACATAAAGTAATAGGGTGATCATATTACAACAAAGTCCAATACCTTATTTGCAAATTGTCTCTGAAAACATGACACATCTCTCTCTTACCTTGTAGAAGAACATACAACTTTTATACAATTGTTAGCATTGAAACAGCCTAACACATATCTGGGTAGCATCTCATATAAAGACGGGTATCAAAGGCAAAGCCAACTAGTTTGTCTTTGAGTACATCTGATAACAAAAATCAATGTGCCAAAGATAATTCCATTTTAATTTGTACAGTGAATATTCATCTTTAGCTGTAAATCCAGAACCTCTTCCTCTTCCCTCTACTAACCATGTTAGTAGAGCATGATGTACATGTATCTTCTACTAATACAAAACAACATTCTATAATCTTCTATTTGTTTCTATACTTCAAACCAATATTTTTGAAGCTATTAGCAAAGATTTGTTAATGTTCTGTGTAGTAGTCAATAGTGAGTATTTTAAATGAAATAGAACAAAGTATAAAAATGTAGACACCAAATGATAAAAGTAATCATCTTGTGAAACCATTTCTTTTTCAGTAATATTCATGTATGAATGGAAAGTGTATGTGTGTGTACCAGCATGCCCATATTAGTTAATATACTGGGCACAATGTAAAACATTTTTCTTACTATTTGGTTGCTGGCAGAAAACTTGATCAACATTGTTTAAAATGCTTGAAACCATTAGGCAGACATTGTAACTATTCTAAATCTTCATAAATAAATGAATCCTTTCCTTCATCTGGAAAACGTGACCATTTTGAATATATGCTTCTGAGTAGAAGAGGATTCCATACTGTCTATCCCTTGATATAGTAGTTCCTATTCTCATTGTAGCAAAAATGCTCAGAAAGCAGCAAATATCCAAAGAAAAACTAAGAAACGCAATAGAAACCTGCCTTCTTTCTTTCTGTGATGCATGAACATCTTGGGATTTGATATGTATCAGAATTTGGACCTGAACTTCCCAGTTGTCGCTTTCATTGGCATCTGGTGGATACAGTGCTCAGGGGACCCTAGCTAGTACCGAATGTGGGCTGAAAGTCTGAGGCTTACATAAAATATTTAAACTCAAGAGCTTTGGGCTCTGCTGTCAGCTTCAGTGGTCGTCTCCAGAAACTTTTCCAGAATTAGAAACTTTTAGGCTGATGTTAGACACCAAGTGATGACAAAAGATTGACAATGGAAGATAAAAATACTCTTGTGGGATAAGAGTAGGAAAGGACTAAGGAACTGGTAGTCAGTAAATAAAATTCTCCTGAGATCTTGATGTGTCAAAAGAGAGGTTTGCCCATATTCATTGTAGTGCAGTCAGGACAGGGAATAAAAAAATGAAAAGACTTAGAAGAAAGAGTACAGTATTTAAAAAAAAATAAAATTTCTGTCTTCTAAGGATGTTATTGATACCCTACTTTTAATTAAATGACAAGTTTTTTTCACTCAGTGTAGACTTGTACCTAAAAAGACCCTGTGGTGAAAAACAAACATGCGCACTTCTCATTTTTTCACTCGAAATGGTCAAAAGTGAGCCAGAAGACAGAAGAGAAGATGAAACACTAAGGTGCTTCGGCAGGGCATTGCAGTTTAAGCTCTTCATGAAAATTAATGCACTTTTCCTTCCAGAAGATATGGTTATGAATTTTGCCGTGGTAAAATTGCACAGGGCTTTAAGTATAAGGCTGAGGTTAGATATAATTTAATAGATAAAAGGGAAATATAAAATAATATAAAGATAGGATATAAACTAATGAACATTCTGAAATAGTAATCCAGAAATATTAGGGGAATAAAAACCAAGCATACCAACTTGGGAAGAATTATAGAATTCTAGGGACAAAAGGGAGAATCAAGGTACAAACCCATCTGGCTGAGTCTGCCTCTGCTGCCTTATTATCTGCAAAAAGTTAATAGTAAAAGTACCTACTTTATGAGAATGTGAAGTTGGATAGGTTGGAGTGAGTTTATATATACAAGGTATTCAGCCCACTACCTACAAATTATATTAAAATTGATATTATTTATATTATATTAAAATATAAATATTATATTAGAATTGATATTATTGGAGAATGTAGTGATAAACCTAGAAAGTGAAGAGTATGAAAAATACTATAAACAGTAGATATATTATAATAAATGATTATATTATGTGATAAACTTAGTCAAATATTACTGAAATTTTTAGTTTCTATTACTTTTACTCATGTCTGTGATAAATTACTCTGATCAAAGCAACTGAAGAAGTAGTTTATTTTTGGCTCACAATTCAAGAGGGAAGTCCACCATATCAAGGGAGTCCTAGCATCAGGAGTTGGAGGATGCTGGTTGTATAAATTCAGTCAGGAAGCAGAGAGTGATGAATGCTTAGCTAGGTTCTTCCTGTTATGCAGTTTACACTCCAGATCATGTAATGTTTCCACTCACAATCAGCATGGGTTTTCTCACTTCGATTCATCTAATCTAGATAATGCCTCACAAGCAGGTGTAGAGAGAAACTTATTCCCTAGATGATTTTAGATGTTGTCAAGTTGATAGTGTTAAGAATAATAAGTCCTCCTCATGTCCACTTGACACTCAATCATGCATAGCATTTTAAGCCATGACATTACACACCTTATTTCCATATGTTCCTAGCTGTGTCATAATGCAAAATCTGTTCAATTCAATTTCAAATGACCCCTTAACAGTCCAAACACTGTTCAAAAGTCCAACAAAATAAATATGTTACATAGTTGCAATAAACAATTGCACAGAGTAAATATTCCTATTATAAAACAGAGGAATGCGCTATGTATGGAAAGGATATATCAAACCAAGGCAAGACTAAAACCCAGTGAGGCCAACACCAAACCCTGCATCTTTATGTTCATCATCTGGGTCTTATGGACTCCAAAGCCAATGAGTCACCTCATCCTTGCCTCAAGCTCTGTCATCTGTAGTACATACAACCTCTCTTGTGTTTATTCCAGTTCATGCCATGTCTGCAGCTTTCTCTCTCTCTTTTCTCTCTCTTTCTCTCTCTCTCTCTCTCTCTCTCTCTCTCTCTCTCTCTCTCTCTCTCTCTCTCTCTCTCTCTCTGACAAAGGCCCCATGGTTCTGGCATCTCCAACATCTTGGCATGTCTGCTCAAACATATGTTTCTCCTTCACAGCATCACAGGGTTTCAGCATCCCAACATCACCTTCACAGCACCACAATAACCTCTCAGGGCTTCCTTGTGGTGACCCTGATCCCACTACACATTGCCTTAGTTTGACAGCTATCTTAAATCTTTTACTAGGGTTCCCTGACCCCCTATATATTGTATTTTTTATACCTGAAAAACTACTATCATGTGGACGGCAGTGCCAAGTTCTGTTATAGGCTGTGCCTTGAACCAGAGTGACAGTGGCTTCTATCTGCCTAGACAGTTGTTTTAGAGCAGGATATCAATTCATAGGAATCCTTTATTCAGGTTTTCCTTCTTTTAAATATTTATTTTCATAAATTGGAGTCTTTGATAGATGGTTTTACCTTCAGGACCTTTCCTACTGCCCCAGTGAAGAAAGTGTGGTTTCTCTTTAAGAACTGCAGATAATTTGCTTTGTCCTCATTATTCTGCTTGTCTGCAATTTTAGTCTTGCTCTCAAATTTGTCAACAATCCTCACATCTTTTACATTTCTTTCTCTTCCCCTGCAGTTCTGAGTAAGAGCCATCTTCAAAATTCCTCCACCAAAATTTATATTAATTACATTTGAACTCAGCTGCATGGATAGCCTTCAGCACAGCACCTGATAGTTCATTGCCTCTGAAACTTCCTAAGATGGATTTCCACTTTCAGTATTTCTCTCACCATTCTGGTATACCAAATTTCCTCCCAAAACAGTCCACTATGCTCTGATTTATATGGCATGAACTTTTCTAGCCCAAAGTTCCAAATTTTTCTACTTCCTTACTGCAAACCAGTTCTATAGACATTAAAAGCACATGATTACCTTAATCAGAGCAACAGCAGGAAATGTGAAGTTGTGACAAAACAACAAAAGAACAGGCCAACATCTCAGTTGAATACTAAGTTTGGCATCCGTGAGCCATCCTACTGAAGGTGGCCAAAGAAACTCTTCAACTATAGCATTGGAATTCAAGGAAAAGGTTAAGGAATTGAGAAGAAATTATGAGAGGTCATATACATCATTATGTAAAATTTTATCTCTGAAAAAATAGGCTAAAAGTATCCAAGGAAGAAAGTCAGCAGAATGAGAGCTGCAAATAAAATTTGAGCTTCAGTGAACCATGTTTACTGGAGAAAGGGGAGCCAGGAAAAGAGTGGCTGAAAGCTAAGTGAGGCTTGTTCAAGGCACTTCAGAGGCTGCTCAGAGAAGAGCATTTCATGCACTCTATGATGCAACATGCCCATTTGTGACAGATGCAATTTAAGGTATGAAATGTGAAATAATGACATTCAATTGTAAAATATAAGTCCGCAGTGTTAATAGGGGTTGGAGATGTGACTCAGCAGCTAAGAACAGGTGCAGCTCTTGCAGAGAACCTCTGTTTGAATCCCAGTACCAACATGACGGCTTATACCCACCTGTATCTCCAGTACCAGGGGCTCTGGAAACCTCTTTTGGCCTCCTTTGGCATATGTTGTACATTCATACATGTAATCAAATGATCACACACATAAAAGAAAAAAGAAAAAGTATAATTTTTAAAAGATATGTTATTTTATTGAGTAGAGAAACCTGAAAGGTTTCAGGCATGTTTTAGAACTTGTATGATGGATGACATTTGGAGATGTATTAGGAGTACTATTCAGATAAGAATAATTGTGTAACCAAATGTGGAGTTGGAAATAGGTACATAAAATTTAAGGAAAGAAAAGACTGAAATACATGAAGAAAGAAAAAAAGACAAGAAAGAGAGAGAGAGAGAGAGAGAGAGAGAGAGAGAGTTCTCCAAACTAATCACAATGCAAATCTTAAGTTCTAACAGATTTTAAATGTCCAGTGTCATCTTGTATTTAAAGCTGAATTTTTCATGAAAATACTTTTTCACATAAAACTAGATGCCCAGGCTTCTATATTAAGTGTTAACAATAGTGATGAATAATGACTGAAGTAAAAGAACATATTAAGTATGAGAGAGAGAAAAGGGTACTCAATTGGATTTTGGACATGTTGAATGTCAGATACTAATGGTATGTACAGATATTAAATAAGCAGTTAGATAATAGCCCTCAGAGAAGGAATCTGAGCTAGAAATATGCATTAGGCTGATATTATCTAATAATAATAGAATGGGAACTATTAATTAAGTATAAGCTATATTAAATATACATGTCTAAGACTTTTAAAACTAGTTTTATTATACAAGGCATATTCAAACATCACAATAACCCCATGATTACATTGGTCTTTTTATCCCCATTTAACAAAAGGACTGAAAGTGAGACTCAGAGAAGCTATGTACCCAAGATCATGTACATAAATTTGGGATTTAAACCCAGGTATGCACAACTCAAAAACCTGGGCTCCTGGTCATCAATGGTGGGTGTTAGTCATGCAAGTAGAATCACTATGGCAAAGAAGAATATGGCTATGAGACAGTATCTCCTAGTAATATCAGAAACTATACCCCTAAAGTCTCACCAACATGACTGCCTAAACAGGAACTGAACAAAACAATAGACATGCCATAGT
>NC_045030.1:137625354-137635783 GCF_008632895.1 Mastomys coucha | reverse complement strand
ATATAATTATATTATCATCTCAAAAAGAAAAGAAAAAAATTTAAAGAACTAGGCCAACTGTTGATCCTTGAACATAATTTTGAAAGATGGGTGGTAATAATGCACCACTCAGACTAGCTAGAACAAGTATATAGGTAGAAGGAAAACTAGGAGTCTACGCATGGTAGCATCAACACCATGAGCAGAAAGAATGTCCCAAAAAAGGATCTATACCATGGGCATCAAGAGTTTTATCCATTTGCTATTGCAGGGCCCTTGAATAATATAGTAGTTAGAGCAGATGCAAGGAAACCACAACCAATGAGTGTAGCCGATTCTACTACCTATTTTTGTACAGTTTGCAAATTCAACATGCTCTTTATATTTTTAAATGCATGAAAAAAATTTAAAAATGTATTTCATTATATGAAAATCATGTGAAATTTAAAATTCAGTATCCATAAATAAAGTTTTATTGGAACAGAATCACTCTCATACACTTTATTTATGTATTGACTGTGGCTTTTTTTTCGACTACAGAGGCAGAGCTGAGCAACCAGGAGCATATGGTATACTAAGCCCAAAATTTTCCTCATCTAGCCTCTTATACTACATGTTTTCCAGTCCCTGATTTAGCATACGGATATTAAGGCAAGGCTACCTTAGTTAAAGTCCTAATTCAGCTGTTCACATATGTATGAGACCTTGAGTAAGTCACTAAAAAGTTCTAGTGATCATTGTCTATATCATGGAGATTAAAATGGGGTTTAATTGCAAAGGATCATTGTAAAAAATCAAATAAGTGCCTAGACTAGTACTTTGTACATAGTAAGAACTTAATACATCATAACTGCCATTAATGCTCTGATGTTGTAAAAAGGAGTTAAGGGCAAATTTTCTATGACTGGCAAAGGGAATTAGAGACAAATACTACCAAAATGAAACTATCCTAAAGGTTTTTGGTTTTTTGTTTTTGTTTTTGTTTTTTTTACAGTAGAGTTGAAGAGGGCAAAAAAAAGCAACTCAAAGGAAAAAAATCTTATTTTTAATAATGAGACTCAAACACATTGGAGGGCTGAGAGAGTGGGATAAATGAGTAGGGATGGAACAATTGGAAGGACAGGAAATGGAATAGTAGGCTAGGGGTGGGGGATGAGGAAGAGTGTGAGCAGGGTAGCAGGCTTAGCTAACAGAAGGGACAGGGATAACTGTTGCTTGGAAAAATAGAGTTACATTCAGCTAGAAGGTTTGATGAGCTGGAAATAGCTTAGATACAAAAGCTATTGTATCTTGTGAGTTCACAAGTAAGCTGTTGTGTTATGAGATAGGTAGGAGTCAAGGGATGTGATGGTGTGCAGGTTATGGGGTATGGGACTTACACATGGAGGTGATCAATCTGGGAGATTTAAAAAGAAAAAACATATAGGAGGTCCTAGTAGGCTTACAGAGCATGGAAAATAAGAAGCTGATAACATCAATCTGTTAAGCCACACGACTTTCTCTAGATATACTAGGAAACTTCAGGGAAGGGGCAGGATCCATGAGATGTAGAATTAAGTAAAATGAGAACTTGCTAATTGTATTGAAAAACATAAGAAAAGTATTGCCACTACTAGCAACCATAAGATCCCTTATAAATCTGTCCTGGGAACACTAGCTCTGGGACTGTAGTCATATAAGCAGGCACTATGGCTAGCTAATCTTTACCCTGCCTCATGTAATACCTGTTTACACAGTGGCACTGCCTTCCCAGACATTTCTGGGTTTCTTGCCCCCAAATCTTCCTGCAGCATAACAGAGACAGATAATGTAGTCAAAAAGCTCCAAGGTAAAACATAAACTGACTTTTATGGAGAAAGAATAATACTTCTGAAGAATGGAGAGCCATATTAGAGACCATTTGAGTACCTTTTGGGATGCCATGAGCCAAACAGTAAAAATTCTTCATAATTTGTGAGAAGCAGGACTAGAATTTTATGATGTTCGGCACAGATCTAAATAAAATGCAACAACAGCTGGTATATTGGGTTTTCTCCTTTGAGACTACAGAGGGCTAGCAGTCCAATTCTTGTTTGAGCATTCAAAAGTCAGAATAGAGAGGAGGGAAACAGATATTTTCAGAGATGCCCATAGAATCAGAGAATATGCTTTAACTAATGGTTAAGATGACAAAGGAAAAAAAAAATGGATTCCTCCAAAGGTATCTACTGGGACTCTTGGTGTGTAGACTTGCAACCTAGTAGATACTTTGGCACTATTTCTAACAGAATTACTAATTTAAAAAGATGTGGTGTGTACAACCCAGTGGTGAGAACCCAATAGAACAGTGACTGAATACTCCACAAGAAACTTATCCAGAGTCTGAGCCTCCTGATGGCAAGATGAGTCTCTTACAGGTATTTTCCCATGTTCCCCTGATGGTTCAGGGAATCCCTGTCCCTGTAGACCACACAAGCAGTCATTCTATCTAGAGGCTTCCAGGTTCAACCGAAGGTCTGGTAAAATGATGGAAAAGGTCAGTTTGTAGTCACATAATACTTCACACACCAAAGTCTGTTACCACATACTTTAAGTATGCTAGTCCAACATCATGAGCACCATGATGCTGGACTAGCATTCAAGAGTTCTAAATTTAGTCCCTAGATCTTCTCCTTATTAGGGTTATAACTTAAATGAAGGCATTTAATCACTCTAAGCCTCAGCACCTATCATTTGTTAACTGAAGACAACTGTAATAGTGCTCTTGTATAGTTGTTGGAAGGATTAAGAAGCACTGCTTAGCACTCAACATCATTCACGATAAATATTCACTAACTGCCATCATCATCCTCTTTTAATGTACAAAGACCTTAAAGCAAGACGTCCATTAAATTCAGCTTGAAGCCTGACTCCGCTGCATACTCACAGCTTGCAAAGGGAAGGCCTTGCAAAAGATATATAACCTCTTTAAACCTCACTCTTAGTTGAAATCAGAATTACTAGTTTAAAAAGATATGGTGTGTGAAAAGAAAGGAACAATGTTCAATGCTTGCGCTCATTTTCCTTTTAGAAAGCTGTGCCTCACGTTGGGCAGTGGTGGCGCATGCCTTTAATACCAACACTTGGGAGGAAGAGGCAGGTGGATTTCTGAGTTCAAGGCCAGCCTGGTCTACAGAGTGTGTTCCAGGACAGCCAGGGCTACACAGAGAAACCCTGTCTCGAAAAACCAAAATTAATTAATTAGTTAATTAATTAATTAAAATAAAAAGAAAGCTGTGCCTCTTTTTAAAGGTAGAGAAGCAAAGGCCAGTGCCCCATAAAGCAAATATCAATCCTGGAGTGAGAACCAAGCCCTTTTACTCCTTTCCTAGGGCTCTGCCCACTTAGATTATCTAAGAAACGCTCAGTGCTCTGAAGAGAAGGCTCAACAGTTAAGAATATTTGGTATTCTCATAGAGAATCCAAATTTGGTCCCCAGCTCCCACATCAGACAGCTCAGTGTCTATCACTCCAGCTCCAGGATCTGGAGGATCAAATGTCCTTTTCTGGCCTGCTCAGGCATCCTCACATATACATACACCCACATAAAGACACATAAACATAGGTTGAAAATATTGGTCCTCTACTCATTTGATCCCCGGAGCAGAAACTTTACAGAAGTCTGAGTGTCCTTGGTGTTTAAGAGCCAGAATGGTAACACCACTGACTGCAGGCTAACATCAGAAGATAGAATCTCATACCATTATCTTGACTCCAGCACAAGTAAAAGTAGAGTATACTAGCCATATTCGTACTCAAAGATGCTTTCATCTCCCTCCTTCTACCTGGCATTGGTGTCTGACTCCTCATCTTTCTGGCTTTGTTCCGTGAAGCCTCAGCCTCTATTGAAAAGATGAACCCCCTTCAGCATACAATGACACCTATTACCAGGGAGCCACTTATCAGCACAATAGTATGGATGAGCTTTGTCAGTTTTTTTGCTCTTTGGCAGGGGGAAAAAAAGAGAAATATCAAGTATAGAATGCTGCTCTGGCTTCCTTGTGCTAGAAGACACTGGAGCCAGCAGGGAAGACATTATAAGGAAACAAAGGTATAGAGAGAAGGGCTGCTGCAGCCTCTACCCTTTCTAGGGATGGAGAGCAGCGAAGGGCAGATGAATGAACCATTTCTAGAATTGTGAAAGGAGCCAGAGCTAGACATGGAAAGGTCAGAGTCCAATATTATAAACAGATCTTTTACCTTATTTTACCTACCTTATTTTCTTCACCTGTAAAATGAAGTAATCATGCTGTATATCTCATTGAGATGTATTAAAAGAAAAGCCGTACAAACCTACTTATAAATCCCTGTCCCTGTCTAAAAGATCATTAAAGATCCATTTAACTTCTCAGAACAGGATCCAGAATGCAATGACTTTGACAGTGAGATGGCTAGGTGAGATGCAGCTGGCATTTCTCCTGGCCCCTTGGCTGGTAAATGGAACAGTTCTTGCACCTGCCATGTTTCATCTCTGAGTTCCTCTCTCCTCCTGTCTCTGGAAAATAAAAAAAGCTAAATACTTTGATTTAAGTTTCTGTATACATTTCCATAGATTTCCTTTATCTTATCAAACAAATTTTATGAGCCAGACATTTTACAGATGTTGAATCATATAGTCTTTATCACAACTCTCTGAAATAATGATCCTAATAATCACCATTTTACAGATGAAGTAAACAACTCACGAGAATACTGGGTGAGTTACCCAAAACCACAGAGCTAGCTTCTGAGCTACTAGGAAATACAGTCTCACTGCAAAGTCCCTGATCCTCTGGCTCTTACAGTCTTTCCAGCTCCTTTTCTGAAGTATTCCCTAAGCCTTAGGTGTGGAACTTGTTTTATGGATTTATCCATTGGGATTGGGCTCTACAACTCTGCATTTTGATTGACTGTGGTTTTCTGTAATGGTCTCTGTCTGTTGAAATGAGATGTCCCCTCAATGAGGATTAAGTACTACATTTACCTTCTGGCATAAGGAGAAAGGTTTAGAGTGCAGTTAGGGTTAGGGTGTGGTTTTATTAAAGTTGCAATTGTGGGTTCTCCTTCAAGATCCAGGACTTCACTAGCCCTGGGGAGTTGCCTAGATTTCCAACACCAGGCATGATTTCCCTCACCTATAAAGTTTCACCAGTGTGTCTTGCCTAAGCATGAGCTGAACAATAACAATAATAATAGATATGCCAAAGTCAACAGGAGAGATGCCACATGCTTTCAGCCATACACAAAGAACAACAGGCAACCAAGGAGTGCTGAGATTGGGAGAAATAATCTTCTCTAAAAAAGAGCACACCAACTGGTTCTGCAAGCAACATTATACAGACTGAGAAGGATATATTTAGGACTATATATGTGGAACAACAGTTAATGAAAAAAAGAGGCCATAAATTTAAAAAAGAGAAAGAAGGAATATATGGGAGAGTTTGAAGGGATGAAAGGGAAGGGGAACATGATGTAATTATATTACCATGTCAAAAACAAAAGCTTTAAAAACTAGCTGCAAGTTTTGAAACTAAGATTCAAACTGAGTTTAGTTGAGTCCACAGAAGAGACTCTGGCCTTTACTACTTTGGTCACACTATAGTAATCAATTTCTATTGCAATGTAATATTTGGTGACATCCTATACTGATCTAAGCATTGATAGTAGACTTCAGGGGATCAAAGACCAGATTGTGACAGTTCACTCTCCATTCCCAGAGCCTTACTCAAAGGCTGAATTACTAAGTGATTCCATTAGTGAAATTCAGATTCACTTGGTGAAAAAACAGCTAAGTGCTAAATACGTGATTTATTTAGGATGAAATAAGGATGCATAATATCCAATTCCAAACTCTAAGCTTGCTTTATTTGTGAAGCAAATAATTGCAATGCCATGAGAATAGGAGTATTTTTAGAATATACACGGAACTATAAATGCTAATGGAGCCATGGTGGGAACATGGAAGCAGAAGAGTTTGTTTGTTTGTTTGTTTGGTTGGTTGGTTGGTTGGTTGGTTTTCTACTTGAGAAAGTTAGGAAGAATGGAAAACTTGGCCTAGAACTTTAAGAAGTAGAAAACAAAGAATAAGCCTCAAGCAGATACATCCCTGGCAAAGAGAAAGGCACAAAGAAAGTGATATCAGTGCTGGGGATAAGTAATTTAGAGTGACTGAAATCTAGGATACATGTGGAGTGAAGCGATTTGAGGAATTAGGTTGTGACTTGCTGATCAATTTAAACTTCGTCTTATATCCAGAGTAGGATATCTATACACTTCCAGATAGATAATGACATTATGAGAATTGCTGTGTCAATGTTGTAATGAAGACAGAGGAAAACATGAAAATGTGGAGCCCACAGAACAGGTAGCTGCAGTTGTTTCATAAAGTGACAATAAGTTATTAAACTCATCTAAAAGGGCTAGATATGAGAAATGTATTAAAGACTATCTTGATAACTCTCGGCAGTAGGGTAGAATAGAAAAGTAACAGAAAAGGAAGACTCAAAACTGACCCCATGGTTTCTGGCTTGATAAACTGGCTAGACGGTATTGCTCCAAGTAGTTATGAAATATGTGAGGTAAGTTATAATGGGAGTGGTGAGCTTTAGATTAAATGTGTTTTGTCTAAAGTATGTGTACAAGTGATATGCAGCAGTGGTGCTATTCAGAAGCCAGTTTGACAGCTCTCGGGCTCACAAAAGACAAAAGGAAATTAGATTTGACTTCATTGCTATACAAATCATTCACTGAAATCATGTATGTGAGTGAGATTGGTTTTTTATTAATAATCATACAGACCCTGATTTGATTCATCTCTGTTGAAAGGCAACTCTTCAGGTCTTCAAGTAGAAAGGGATAAATGGCTTTTTTATGACCTATTCTCCAAACATTTTCTTAGGGAGATTACTCCTGATGCACTTCCAAAGAAAATCATCCTGTTTTCTACTCTCTAAGCAATGAGAATAGTTTATCTAAATCAATACAAAAAAATCACAAGATCATTAATTATCTAGGCTTGAGGCTTTCAGGTGCATTAAGAAATATAACAGCAGCAAATATTGATCCCTGTAGTGTCTCTAGTTCTCATAGGCCAAAAGCATGAATGACTAAGATGGAAGAACATCAGACAGAGAGACAGTGCACAGGGCAGTAATGAGAAATGCAGGGCAATGGGTTATTTGGCTTCTGAATGGACTGCCTAGAAGGTATGACTGAGGAGACTAACAGATATACAAGGAATTAAATAGCATGAAATAAATCAGGATACAGGACACCCTTGGCCTGACTATAGCCCTGAATTCAAATAAGACTGTAATCTATAGATCCAGTCCCCATCTCTCAAAATCCAGTGGTACCCAATGAACTCAAACAGCCAACGAAGTTCTCTGAAGCATATCCTTTCAAAAACTACTCTAAGACCTAGCTTAATTTTAGACATGGCCCCATGTAGCTGAGGATCCTGAGTGCTGGAATTAGAGGCATTGGCCACCACATCCAGTTTATACAGTACTGGGTATGGAACTTGGAATTCATTCTTTCTTTTCTTATTATCATGTCAATGTTTATTTTTAATTTTCTATATATGTGTGAGGTACCTGCAAGTATGTATATGGACCACCTTCATGCTTGATTTCAGAAAAGGTGGTCAAATCCTGAGGAGATGGTACTGCCCTACCATGTGGGTACTGGGAACTGAACCCAGATCTTCTGAAAGAGGAGCAGGTGCTCTTAACAACTGAGCCATCTTTTTAGCCCTAATGCCTAGCTTCTCAAACTGTAAGTTGTGATCATGTGGGGTTATGTAATTGAATGTGTTATTCATAGAAAGTTTTAAAAATGATAAAAGATTTCTGAATATGTGGCAACCCAAAATTCATGAAAATGAAACCTGTAAGAAATTAAGGCATTTCGGACAGTACTTTACCTATGTTGTATGACATAATTTCTCTGTATTCTTGGATCTGAACACACAACATGGGCACTCTATACTACATACACATCATCACATCACTGCCCAAAAAACCACTGTCCACACTCAAGAATATTTACGGTACGAGTTGTGTGTTTGTTTATGCTATATTTATGGACTTTTTATCTCCTGTGGAAACATAATGGTGTAATTACAGGAAATGAAGACATCATATTTTCCTACCATGAGTCCACCTACATATAAATTAATATATCTTTGCACTGGGTTGTGTTAGAATGTCTGATTAAAAATATATATATATGGCCAGGTGGTGGTGGCGCACGCCTATAATCCCAGCACTTAGAAGGCAGAGGCAGGCAGATTTCTGAGTTCGAGGCCAGCCTGGTCTACAGAGTGAGTTCCAGGATAGCCAGGGCTACACAGAGAAACCCTGTCTCGGAAAAAGAAAGAAGGTGAATGATTGGCTTGAGCTTCATAAAAATTACCAAATGAGGGCTAGTGAGATAATTCTGTTGGCAAAGTGCTTTCCTTGCAAGCATGAGGACCTGAGTTCAATCCACAGATGCCATATTAAAAATAAAAAGCTTGTGGTATGCATTTGTAATCTGATTACAAGTGGGGAGATGGCTAAACTATGTAGAGAGTTTGAGACTGAAAGGCACTGGGATTTCTTTGTTGTTGTTTTGTTTTGTTTTGTTTTTTTGTTTTTGTTTTCCAGACAGGGTTTCTCTGTATAGCTCTGGTTGTCCTGGAACTCACTCTGTAGACCAGACTGACCTCAAACTCAGAAATCCGCCTGCCTCTGCATCCCAAGTCTGGAATTAAAGGCATGTGCCACCACTGCCTGGCCACTATTTTTAAAAGAATGAGCAGTGCCTAAAAATGACACTCAATGTTATTTTGTGTCCTACATATGCACACACATGCACACACACAAGGATAGATAGGTAGATAGATAGATAGATAGATAGATAGATAGATAGATAGATAGATAGATAGATGATAGAGATAGAGATCCATTCATAAAATCACTAAATTACTTTCACTTGAGATAAGGGCAGAGCTGCTAACAATTTATGAGATGACCCTAAGCATACTTCTGCCAATTTAGGCTATGCCTTTATGCCAAGTGGCATTCTCAATATTGAATATTATAAACTCTGATATTTTTTGGAGATGCTTTGCATGCTGTAACATCAAATATTCAGCCAAGATTTAACTCTTTGTACATGAAAGTAAACAAACATACTCATCTAATTAGTGTGAAGACTATCTCCTACCTTCAATAAATGACAAACATTTATGCATAACAAAAGTTATTTTAAGAAAAATGTCCTTAAAACTTATTACCAGTGAATGATGGGAGTATATCCAGTGTCTCCAGGATCCTTTTTCAGGCAAAGACAAGTCATGAGTTCAAAAATCTAAGCACTGGCTGCTCTTCCAGAGGGTAAATTCACAGCACCCACACTACAGTTCACATCTGTCTGTAACTCCTGATCCAGAGGAACCAGTGCCTATTTCTGGCCTCTGTGGATACTGCATACACATGGTGCACAGACCTATATACAGGCAAAACCCCCATATGCATAAAACAATAACAAAAAGAAAGAAAGAAAGAAAGAAAAAGAAGCCTTGGTCAAACATCATTGAACAACATCCAAGCAGATAAAGGAACAAATCGAGGGCTGCTCCCACCATTCCTCAGCCTCATGCAGTACATGTTTGAGTGCTCTTAGCTGCTTCTTCTCTCTTGGCAGTATGCACAGCCAAGTCACTATGTCTGGTTCATTTCTCTTCTGTGCTTGGTTATCTCCCATTTCACTGTATCTCTCCACACCTGCTACCCTAACTACTCCCCTCATGCACAAGTGAAAATAACTCCCATTAGTCTCTTTCTACTACCATATTAATCTTCTCTTGACTTTACCGTTTGCCAAAACCCTTTCCATGTTCCCTCACATCCTAAAGGATAAAAGCTCACACTCCTTTGACTCCAGTCCATAGGTCTTATGTTATCTGGCACAAACCACATTTTCAGTATACGCACCATGTAAATCAGCAGTCTGTCAAATAGTGGCTCCTAATTCTAAAACACTTTTAATGGTCGAGACAAAGATCATGATGTTCACTTCTTTGGGCTTCCAGCACAGCTTCAGGTCCAGAGGAGGCCATGAGGCAGAGCAAACCAGGGGACAAATAAGAACAGTCCATGTTTGAAGACAAGTTTCCAGGTACCTAAGAACTTTCCTGACTATGAAGGTCCATGGTTTCTGCCAGCAGTGCCGCCCTGAGGAATAAGCCTTTAACACATAGACAGTGAATGGGTATACCCCCCTCCTATAGAAAGCTACTATTTGTGGTAGATATATCCAAGCATAAACTTTGCCTTCCCTACATTTGCTTATATAATATATTCTATCAAGAATATAGGGATGGTTGGTTGGTTGGTTGGTTGGTTGGTTGGTTGGTTGGTTGGTTTGCTTGGTTTGTTTGGTTTGTTTGGTTTTTTTTTTTAGTCTC
>NC_045030.1:137595418-137625046 GCF_008632895.1 Mastomys coucha | reverse complement strand
TTGTTGAGATAGAATATAGCTATACAACACTGGCTGACCTCCAATTAACTCCAAAGTAAAGGCTGACCTCAAACTTGTGATCCTTCTGCCTCAACATCCTGTGTGCACCCCCATGTCAACAAAGAACATTGGTTTTGCTCTAAAAATGACTTCTTAAATATTGTCTGTCTTTTAAAGCTACCTAAAATCTGCCACACCCAACAAATATATAGACTATCATTACCAGCTTTCATACATTTTTATGATTGCTTCCTCTTCTGAGTTCATTATACAGTGTCTAAAGATTGCAACTGGCTCTTTTGAGTAATTTTCTTGTAACATTATCAGCCACTGTATTGTGTCCAAACAACTTTTCTTCCAAGGTAGACTTTAGGATTCATGCGAGTCTGTGTTTCTTTATCTCCACCCTGCAAATAACATATTGCCTTGCATATAGTAGAAAAGCCATAAATATTTTTCAATTATTTTTATAACAGCATATTTCCAGTCTGAAATTCTATTTCCTTGGGAGACTGTGACTAGCTGGCAGTTTCTAAAGCATCTATGAGAAGCAGGGCAAAAGTGAAATCAGCCCCTGTCTCAGTATAATGCCATCGAATTCCAGATCGAGAAGGAAAACACACTGGTGCTAATTAAATGGAATAGCCTGGAGTAATCATGAATTCTCAAAATACGTAGGAGAGAGAGAAATATGACAATAACTTCTAATGCAAAATAAAATCATTATATCATTGGAGTGATTTGTTCCTGGTTTTAGACAGAACTAATTCGAACCTCTCAAAGACTTCCAGTTTGCAAACTCATTTTTGTGAATTAAGATGAAGAAAGAACAGAGGTGATAATACCAGAAGAACCTGTTTCTGGATTTTTTTTTCATTTATTCTCTTTCACTCTCTTTCTGAATGTTCCATAATCCACTAGAACTCCTTGTCTCTCTCATATTAGGATGTGTGTGTGTGTGTGTGTGTGTGTGTGTGTGTGTGCAAACACAAGTTTATTTACTGCCTTGGTAGAGATTGCTCTTCCAATTATAATTTGAACATAAAATGCCCCCTCGGGCTTATGTTTTGGAGCTTGTCCCCAGCTGGTGACATTATGTAAGAAGATTCTGGAACCTTTAAGAACCAGTATTTACAATGATTTACTTATCACCAAAGGGCAAGTCTTTGAAGGTCACTTCCCTGGGGTCTAGTTCTGGTTGTTCTCTGGTACCTAGTTCATTGTGATGTTAGGACTGGCCATCACATGTTCCTGCCACCATAAAGTCCAGCACATTTTGGTCACTATGTAATGGACTGAAATTTCTCTGAAACCAGGTCCAAAGTAAATCCTTCCCCGGTTAAGTAGTTTCTGTCAGGTATTGGTCACAGCAACACAAAAGTTAACTAACACATTCAGCATTCTTGGAGAGTTCACATTGCTATGTGGACAGTGTCATAAGCCCAAGCCCGATGCCAGGGGCTCTCAATAGCCTGTGCGCATGTCACCTTGTGTTTTCACATGCTTCTTCCCTTAATCTACTCCCCTGTAAGACTTGCCCTCATCTCAGTTCCAAAGACTAATACATAGAGTTACCAGTTTCCTTCCCAACATTCATCTTCACATACAGTGTCACATTCTCTTTTCGTTTCAAATTTTGCTTTGCCTCACAGTGCAGCAAGTGTGTTCTCATACCTAGGAGCATTACAACATAAATCCCCTCGATTCTATTCATCATAAAAATTCTGACAGGCCTGAGTGCTGGTGTTCAGGAGGTGATTAATACCCTCTGTTGAGTCATTTGTCTTTGCACAACCCTCCCTTGTAGTTTTCATTGTGGGTTTTGTCAAAATTGAACTTGGCCCTGGAGTACAAATGGCTTGGTGCAGTTCAAGAAATCCTGTAGGTGTTTAATTAATAAACAGTTGTTGACCGGCTCTACCAGCCTACAGACTGAATCAGACACAAATCATAACACAGGCAACCTAGGGAGTGTTTTCCTTAATATTAAAGGAAAGTTTCCAAAGATGAAATAGAGTATTAAGGTTTAAGAATTGTCCAGTTGTAGTAGGGTCCAGAGGAAAGCTAAGATTAACCCAGCAGGCATTTTCATCAAGGAGTCCAGACAATAGGAAAACTAAGAAAGACACCTTCCATTTTCTTCAACACAGAGCATATGTAGAAGCATGTGTTTAAAGAGAAAGCAAATTGCAGCTAAAAAAAAATCAACATTTTCATGAAATTTCTTTTACAATAGGCTCTGTTGGTGATTCTTAATCAACTGGGGCCATTCATATAAGTAGCCCATGGTAGTCAATTGTATATCTTGATACATAGTGATTTATTATGGGAATTTCTACTGAGAAGTGCCAGTATGTTTATGTGTTCTCTAAATGGAGAAACACTGCTAAACTAGGGTGACAGTCCATTTAGAACAAGAACCAAGAAGGATCAAAGATTGTATGTAGGACCTTAATAAGGTGTTTTATTTCAAATATGTTAATATAAATATATAATTTATTGCAGTTAATATTGCATTTAATTATGTGGCTAAGAACTCTTACATGTGTCTCCAATGTAAAATATTGTTTGCTAACTTTTATAGGGCACTTTCTTACTTCTGTCAACCTTAGTTTAAGTTGTAAGGGCAATATCTTTTGCTCTCTCCTCTCCTCCTTCCAGCTCTAAGTAGCTGCACCTGATCCGAATGACTACCCCTCCTCCCACTGTTAGAAAATTTCATCACTCTGAGCTAGTTTAGCAAATGTAAATATATTCAGACATAGAACATAAATATGTAAAAATTATTGGGTAAAAGACAACTGGGTGTAGTAGTAACAGCAGTGATTAAGATAAGACACACCCAGTGGATGATTTACATAAAGTTATTGGGTTTTTTTTAGATTCACTTGTTAAATTTCTCATTGACAATTTCACACATGTATGCAATATTACTCCTATCCACAATCTTTCCACCCAATGAGATTTAAATTTTAAAAATGTAAAAAAAAAAAATCATATGCTTCCCAAATGTATATTTTGGAGTTTGGAAATCAACTTTTGAATACCTGATTTCTTTTTTTTAATACTAGATAGGATGAAGGAAGATGAACTCATTTGGTAGGGTGTCTTCCAGCTCAATGGCTTGATTATTTTCTTCTTCACCTTGTACATTAATCAGAATTCTTTAAAGAATCACATTCCAAATAAAATTCTGTAAAATCTCCTTCCTTCTCCCTTACCACTGCTGTCCTTCTTTCCTCCCCTAGATATTTTTGGCATTGTTCTTCTATTTAAACAAATGTACAACATTTCTTTAGCTGGCCATCAGAACTATCCATAGACATTCTCCATGAGACAAACTCTAGCATTTTCTAGAATATGGAGCTGATGTCCTATACCTTAGTATTTCTTTGAAGATGAATACAGAGGTAAATTGAGATAGAAACACTACATTAAATGGATGTCATTGGGAGGAGAGTCCCCAGGAAGTTTTAGAACCATCTGTTCTCTATCTCCCTAACTTTCCATCCCTTCCACTACAGCATAAGACAATCAGAAGCTCCAGATAATGACTTTATCCACTGAGTGCCTACTCTGAACTAAGCTCCTTGAATGGATTTTATGCCAATAATCTGAATTTTGGGCTTAGGAATGGAACTGCAGCATTTGGCTGAAAACCAATAGACAAAAACCTGAAAACTAATAGAGAGCTGTGCAGCTGCTACTGTAAAGCTTCATGAAGGAGGAGGAAGACACTATGCCATGTATTACATAATCATAAATCAACTCTGACTAGCCTTCTGAGAAGACAGACTAGACTTGATGACACATGCAATGATACAAGATATGTTTTTGGTGAGTTGTGATTCTCCTGTCACCATGCTTGAGCATCCTCAAATGGCAACAAAGCTAGTGAAGATTCAGGATGGTTGTGTCAGAACCCTGTGTGGATTTTGACTCAGAAGTTGACAGGATTGCTATCATTTGGTAAAAGTTACCTTGATAATCCCACTCCTTTTATTGGAGAGAGTGAATGCATGGTGTTTTTTAGGTGATAGATTCAACATAGCAGCCCATGATGACTGGCTAGTCACTCTGTGTTTTAATCCTAGATCCATGCTTATCTGTGAAGTCTTCGCAATTTGTGTAACTTTTTTGTGTATCTTCATTTATCTATAAGGTAAGCATAATACTATTTTACCCTACAGGGTTTTTGTAGAGGTTAAATATGAAGCATACAGATCAGTGTCTAATATGTAATTAACACTCACAATTTTGCTATTATTAACATATTTTCCTAACATCTTTTAAAGGTAGAAATTAAAACAATGTTCACTATTTTAAGATTTAAACAGACCTTAAGTAAATCATATCTCTTCCCAGGGTCTTAGTTTCGTCCTTTTATAAAATGAAATAATAGCACTATATCAAAAATTTCTCTTTTTTGGTAGCCCACACTTATATAGGTGATCTGGCAATGTTATATTTTGCCTAAACCTTGGCAAAAGAGAATGAATCATGCATATTCCCAAGGTCCTGTTACTCCCCAAGACAGAGGGTGGGCTTTTCTACTCTGCCCTTTCTTGGTTCTTTAATTTTGTAGCATAAGAAATAGAGAATCAAAAGCTGCCCCAGCTCATCTGCTTACACCAGCTGTTAGCAAACAGTACAGCTCATCTTTTAGCAGTGAAAGCCGAAACATGGATCTAAGGACAATGTGTTATTTATCACTTGTTTCCCTTTGTTCCACATCAAACATGACATTGGTCACTGGAATCACACAGACCAGCTGGTAGACAAAAGGACTGCAGCTAATGCAATGGCTTGCTTGTCATCTTGGGCTGTTAAGTTGAATGTTAGGCTTAGATTGCTCTAAAAAAGAGTCCAGCCTAGAAGATCAGCTCCAAGATGGGAGAGGAAATTCTAATATTGCCCTTTCTTCCCTGGGAGGGGCTGAACTGATGTCATTTGGCTTTTTTAATGCTGGTTTAAAAAATAGAATTTTAATAACTCCCCTTAGTTTTCTCTTAAAGATAACTGCACAAAGAACCCAGGCTCACAGAAATGGCAAGCAGAGACTAGCATAAGTGGTGTCTCTCTTCATCTCCATCCTTTAAATGTGTAGTTACTATAAAAGATGACCACCAACCATCAGAAATGAAATCATCTGGAGAGTTTACTAAGATACTAGGTATCTAATTCTCGTTGGGTCTACCTCTGCAGTAATAGAGGGCAGGAATTTGAATTTAGTGTCCTGTTCTTAGGGTTCATTTGTCTACTATGAGTTTTGATCTAATAGTCACTATCTTCTTGAATCCATGTTGAAAAGTTGATCTCTTTTAGGGGTAAATTCATCTATGGATGAGTTAGCTATGGAAAAGATATGGATGTCAAATGTAGATGGGGACAACTGAATTAAGAGGAACATTTTTAGTCAGAATAATAAGCCAGTAGAAGCCATAGAAACTCTTAAGTACATACTTTCATCTTTAGAGTGAAGTGATTAGGCTTGATAATTCAGAAAAAAAAGTCTGCACTTTTTGAAGTTCCACTACCCGAAGTAGACATATTTTTTTGTCTACAAGAATAATAATAAAAATATAAGTAGAAGTGTTCCCTTAATTGTACACTATAAATTTTTTACCTCAGTGAAGTAGGAAATAAAACTTACTTTATAGCCAAGGAAATAGTCTTAGAAAAGGAGATCCATTTTCCAAGGTCACATAGCTAGTTGGTTATTTATAAATCATAGCAGCTATTGATGAATAGACGAAGCAGATTTGTTTTATTTGCCTTTCTCCCTTTATTTCTGTTATGCCTCTAAATTTTAAGATAAAAACATTACTATCCCAATACATTTTATTTATTTACAAACTTTAAGTTGTACTCAGTTGGCTCTTTTGTTCCAATGTGGGGCTTGACCCATGTCATCAGACACGGCAGCATCTATAGGCCCTTACTATATTCCTTTTGTTATATCTGTATTGATGGAGATTTAATGCTTGATGGCTGAAGCAAAACCTCTTCTACACATTTGTTCAAATCCTTGAAAGATCTAATAGCGCTTATGGTGAAAGTGAAATGGAAAAGATTCAAAAACCCTGTTCACAAAGCTTCAGGTTCTCTCATCAAGCCTTCGAATTACTAGTGCTAAACATTAAGTGGTACAGCTCTCTAGAGCGACAGCCAGAAAAAACAAATCAAACTTTTAAAATCTCTTACAGGATATATGAGTAACAATCCTATTAACTTAAGCATATAGAAACAACTGAAGGCGCCAGCTATAAATGCTACCTGTGCTTGCTGCCCCTGGTTAAGGATGCTGGTGGACACTAACATAGGGAAGAGAACACATTCAACAGTAAAAGTGATCCCTCTCCAGAAGCAGTTAGAGTAAAAGTATACCTTCCACCTCCTCAGAAAAAATGAGTGAGATCCCATCAATAACTTTCTCATGCATGGCTAAGAAGCAAAATCCATATAATATGTAGCTGTAAAAAGTACTTCGGTATCATATAGTTCAATTTCTTTCACCGGGTTGTCAAGGTAATGGAGGCTCAGAGAGAGGGAGAGAGATAGAGACAGACAAAAAGAGATTTATCTATAGTCCCCGAGCTAAATACTGCACTATAAATATTCCCAAATCAAGCTAAAGATGAGCTTGATTTGGGAATATTTATAGTGCAGTATTGGTAGAATGGTAACTCTCATTGGGTGGGATCCACTCCCTATTAGAATACTGCACAGTAGCTCCCAGTTGCCTACTGAGTTAAATCTAAGCACCCTGATCTCAACCACCTCATCCGAACATGCTAAGCACAACATAGTTCCTTGTTTTGTTAACCTTAAACAGGTGACATTCTCTCCCATAAAAGTTCTATCTCTGTTCCTACACCAACTCACATCATACGACAAGGCCTACCTCAGAAGACATTGGCCCAGGATTCTCTCTATTCTCCTCTGCCTCATCAGGTTTATTTTGTGATCCAACATGATATCAAACTATCATAACCTTTGTATGCCAAACCCCATCTGTGTTAGATCAGTTAAAAACTCAAGTGAATAAAAAAAAATAGTAATACCAGAAGAATATACCATTTGTGGGATTTGTAGGTGCATATATCCCCCTGACTTAGTAACTTACTAAGTGTTAAATACTAGTCTGGCCAGGTCTCTTTTTCCTAAAATTTATGTCCTCCTCAATTACCCTCTTAATTCCAATGATTTTTTTTTACAACAGCAACAATACCACACACATACACACATATGTGCTCCTGTGCACACACGTGTGCACACACATACACACACACACCATGGTCCTTGTCTTTTCTTTTTCTCAAATCATACCTATGTAACCTGCCTAAAACTACTTCATTGTGCTTTCAAGCTGATACCACCAGCAAAATTTGGTGTCTCAGACCTGCCATGCCGACATGTACAAAGGCCAAATTAAAACTTCAAGGTCCTTCTTAGCTACCCAGCAAGTTAATCATTACCCTGGGCAAGTTAGTGAAATCTTGTCTCAAGATTTAAAAGTGGAGGTAAGGAAAGCAAGGATGTCACTCTGTGGGAGAGTGCTCGACTATCATGACTGAAGCCCTAGAGGCAATCCTAGTACTATTTAAAAGAACACCAATGCTACCACCCACAAGAGCAAGAACTATGATGTTAATATTGCTCTGTCTTTTATATCATAGAGGCCATGTTTTCTGGGATAATAACAGAAGGCACCATTTTCCAGGATGTGTTCTTTAAGAATGTTAGGAGAAAATGTCAATTCCACATGGAGAAGGCTGGGCCGAGTAGTGAAAAAGGTAGGCCCATTTGGGCAATGGAGATAGTATTCAAATATTGAATATTAAATATCCTAATATACATTGTAAAGTCTATTGTGGAATTTTATTTGCCAAAATATTTGACTGTGGGGCCCCTCCTACAGCCCTGCTTCTGACACCTCAGGGGGTTTTGTTTTGTTTTGAACAAACTAAATTGCTGAATCATGTTCTACATTCAGAAAGCTTTTCTGTACATTTTTATTTCAGCTGGAAATATTCTATATTTATACATTAAAATGTATTTGAACACATCACAATGCTGCCCATCTCACTTTCTGAACTGCTGACCCCTGTCCTGTCACTGACTAAGATTTCAGATGAAACTGAGGGAGGGAGTTGTAGAAGACGTATCATTTCATACCCAAAGTCGAGACAAGGCAATTCAGAATGCCCTTAAGACAAGGCAGCCTCATGATAGTTAACAGTATTTAAGCAGAATGAGAGGCATCTGTAGTTGTGACAATTTCTAAGAGCTTTCATATGCACTGTCTCATTTCTTAATAATTATGATCTGTATAACCATCTCCACTTTATAGATAAAACCCAGCAAGATCAAATATTTCTCAAAAAAAAAGTGTTCATCATCAAAGGCAAGACTTTAAACAGCATCTACACATTCCCATCCCAGTATGTCCTTTAGTGTACTAAGGTTGAAAAAAGAAAGATTATCTCTGCTTTGTGATAACCCAAACCCATTAAGGTGCAGAGTCTCCTTACAGTGATAGGCTTATTCTACAGAGAGAAAGTGAGAACAGTATTTTTGAAGATCTCCTTTGATTTCTTTTCTAGTCCCCAAAGTTAATCATGCTGCTGATTACAGAAAGGCCAGAAGGAGCAAATAAACAAAAAGAATTAAAGTACCAATTAACACCCATAATTATCTATCCAGAAACAATTGTCTGTGACAGTTTGGCATATAATGTAACAGAGCCTTTTCTATTCACCTTAGATTCCAAAGTACATTTTGTTTCCTATTCTAGCATTACTGCAATTACCCTGCCTTTAAAGCAATGTTTCCAGTTGATGCCCTAGTGTTCTCTTCATGAGGAAGCTTAAGAATGAGGATATATCTTAAAAGTTATGTCATCGCATATCTAGTGAGAGATCTTATATTTTACCCCAAAACTATGTCAGACTGTTGCTTTGAAACATGCTTCTTTCACTCCTTAAAATGCACCCATATGAGGAACAATATCAACTAACTGGACCCCACAGAGTTTCTGTGGACTAAACCACCAATCAAAGAGTATACATGAGTGGGTCTGTGGCTCCTGCTATATATGTAGCAGAGGACTGTCATATCTGGCATCAGTGGGAGGAGGGGCACTGGGAAGAGGGACATTTGAGATGTAAATAAATAAAATAATTAATAAAAACCTAAAAATTCATCCACCAATTGGGTTAAAAAATAAACACTAATTTCTGGATATTTTTAAATGTCCCCCCATGTTTCCTTACTAGAAATAGCACCACAAAAACTCATGATAAGTAAAGAATTAAGAACATAACATGTGCCAGACATTGTCCTGAGTACTTAATATAGAGCAATGAAAAAAATAGACATGGACCCAACCTTCCATGGGTTCTTAGTAAGAACTGAATGTATTAAAGAAGCAAGCATGTGTATATATACTTACAGAGATTTACGAATAATCAAGCTGTAGATAATGAGAAAATAAGGCCTTTCTAATGGAGCTGAGATCTGAAAGCTAGGAAAAACTAGAACAGCTGTCCTACAGTAAAGGAAGAAATAATGAAGTTCTTTCCAACCTGGAATAGTGTTCTATTTTTTTCAACCAGGCTGGCAAGGTAAATAGTAAACACAGTTACTGTGATAATTATCACTTGACAAAGTTGAGCCAGATACAGTGGCCAGCCTTCTATAAACCCAGCACTGGGAAGAGAAGGGTAGTAGTGAAAACAGGAGGAGTCTTGTGAAGTTGAACCCTACCTGCGACACATGGTGAGTTTCAGGCAAGCATTACATAGCCAAACCCCATTTCCAAAAATACAGTGATTGAATATTTATTTTGACTTTTGAATATTTATTTTGATATTTCCTCTTCAGGAGAAGAGTTAGCATCACTCTGCTGTGATTAAATCAGGTCTAACCATAGTGAAAAGTTAAGACAGGGGTCACTCACGTGTGGCCCTCTGGAAACTTTTGAGTATGTGCTTCTCATCTGAAAAAGTGTTAGAAATGCATTCTCAGGCTCCAGAACAAACCAATTAAATTGGAAACTCTGAAAGTAGGGACCTGAATAATCTGTATTCTACAAAACCCTTCAATGATTCTGATAGCTTTAAAAACGTTCAAGGAGACAAGCAATGGCTGGTTGTGGAAAGATATAGGGCATCTGATTTTCAACTCTACCAAAGATACAAGCCAGAGAATATGGGTCTCAGTCGAAGAGCAACAAAGCCTTAAGAGTTTATTTATCCACCCCTGCCATAAATGTTTTTTAAATATCCTACATACCAAACACTGCACTAGATACTTATAATTCAATTAATAATAATAATAATAATAATAATAATAATAATGAAGAAGAAGAAGAAGAAGAAGAAGAAGAAGAAGAAGAAGAAGAAGAAGAAGAAGAAGAAGAAGAAGAAGAAGAAGAAGAAGAAGAAGAAGAAGAAGAAGAAATTACAGAAATTGTCTAGTAGAAAGCTTAGTTGTGGGACTGGGTTTAAGCATACATGCTTGTAATTCTTCAGGAGCAAAAATAATGGACTACTCCAGAACAGAAACAGATTACAGATAGAAAAAATGGCATGGTTGAGAATGATTCTCATGAACCCTGTTAATACTCTGAATTGTATCTGTCTTTTCCCTTTTCCAGACAGCACAGTTCTGGCTTCTGTGGATTCTTGAAGTATGCCCCAGGGATTTGTAGTTCTATGTTAATGTAATACATAAAATAGAGTCACCTTGACTTTGCATTTATCTGTTTTATGTAAGCTCTAACCTTTTGCTACAGTGCAACAGAAATGCCAGGCCCATTTTTTTCTAGGCATGCAAACAAACACTCATTCTAAATAATATGTCAGAGGACCTGGTGATTGGAGGAGTGACAACCTACAGGGGGTCGAGAATCTACTCATCTGAACCTTGGTGTAGAGGGTAGCACCATGATCTGCCTCCATTCTGATTTCCAAGAGAAGCTGTCATTGAAGTAAAAGCTTTTGAAATACCAGAACATTTCCTTATGGGTAACAATCAGCAGTTATTATTATTATTATTATTATTATTATTATTATTATTATTATTATTATTACAATATTAATAATTTGAGTAACTCTCTCCCATCTACAATAAGTCCTTAACTGCCTCAATTTGGTATAACAAAGTTATTAGAATAATATTTTTTTATCTCTGGAAAGAAATTCCTAAAAGCCAACAATTACAGATCTCAGAAGCAAGTAATGGTGATGTCTTTGCACAAGTACAAGGCACATGTCCTCCTCTTTCCCTGCAGTTTATTATTCATGAGTATATGTATGCCCCAGGAGCCTTTCATCTTCTATTAGTCATATTAGTTTGGGTGGGTATTCAAACTTACTGGCTTAAAATAATAGAAACTCATCTCACAGTTTTGGGGGTGAGAAACTTGAAATGAGTACCACCCAGATAGATAGAATCAAAGTGTAAGCAAGGCCACAGTGCCATCAGAGGCTCTGAGGTAGATTCAGCCCCTTCTCTTTTTCAGCCTCTGGTAACTACTGACACATTCCTTTGCCTTGTGACCACATTTGCTCTCCCTTCTGCCTCCACACTCACATCCCCTGTTCTGATTGTCACTGGGTCTTCTGCCTTCCCTTTAAAAGGATGCTCATTATGCCATTGTAACACACTGGATAATGGAGGATGGTCTTCCCATCTCAAAATTCTTCATTTGATAACACCATTGAAATAAATGCCACCATTTTCATTTTGCCATATCCTGCAACAGTTACAGATTCCAGTGGCATGGATGCATTAGGAGTGTGATTATCAGTGCCTCGTACTATCCATTTGAATTGCATAAAGCATAGATTGCATCCACTTTAGAGATGAAGAAACAATGGCTCAACAAAGTAAACCGGCTCTAAGAATTCTCCTCATCAACTACCTATCAGTGCCACCCTTACTTGTTGGTCATTGTCTGGCAAACTCACCTTGGGGCTTTCCCAACTTGAGGTTCTGTACATTGTTGATACAGCATACATTTGCCATTGTGCCAAAGACTGAGGACAAAACAGTAGATAAGTTGGTCTGCTGTTGAGTACATTTTCACTCAATGCTAGACTTAAATATTTTTTGAGATTATAATGTAATTATATCATTTACCATGTTTCTTTCCTTCCTTTAACCCCCATATATTCCTCCTTGTTCTCTTTAAAATCCATAGCATCTTTTTATTTGATGGTTGCTACATACTTGTGTGTGTGTGTCTGTGCTCCAAAATACATAATTACATTCCTACCCACTATTCCTGTATAGTGTTATTTATAAGTTTGTGGGACTGATTGGTTAGGATTAAATAAACAATTTGTGTTCTCTTCCCTGAGGTAGACTATTTCTCTTCCTCTCAGCATGCCTTAGTTGCCTACTCATTCTTTTAATAGTAAAGTCTACCTGTCCCTGAAACACATACACACACACAAAAACAAACAAACAAACAACTTTTCTATAAGAATCATGTCTGTATAAATAAATCAAGAATCCAGGGCTTTGGATTCCCCTTTCTTTTTAATTAATCATGGCCCAGGAGGATATAGACTATTCCCATTCTTCCAAAGACATAGGGCACTGTATAATTAGTGTAACCATGAGGAATGACAAGATGGACTTTTTAAGCTTGGGAAGGTTCTAGTCATATCATACTGAGAGGATTAAAGATGAAAAAACATACATAGTTGCACAAGGTATTGGAATAGCACCAGGGAAATGAAAGGAGACTTAATATAGCACAAGAAGAAAGCAAGCTATCACTTTTAATATTCATCGAGTCCATGACAGCATGCTGCTCCACACACTCATCAGCATTTCACATTGGCAATACAGAGTAGGCATATGCCATGTATAATTTTTACAAATCTCTTTCACAAAATAGTCTCTAGATTGGTTTCTTATGACATCTCTGTATGAAGGGTGGCTATTATCATCATTCTATTTCACAGGTTAAAATAAAACACAAAAACAACAAAAGTTTCTGGATTTAATTTTCTCTAGGCAGAATAAATTCTAAGCTTTCTTTGCAATCACTGTCTCCTCCAAACACTGTATCTCATTTAACATTGATATAGAAAAATATCTCACAACATTATAAGCCATGGCTACTGAGATGTTAAATAAATGATGTATGATAAATATTCCCATTATTTCTTCAGTTATGTAGTTCGACCCTCAAACAAGAGTATCCAACGCTCACTTTTCATGTAATTCAGATACATGACCAAAAGGTGGCAGTAAGTCCCTGGGTCAGCAGCTTGAATGCTCAGTCTTAAATTACTATGCTCACATTAGATTATAACAAAAAGTGTAGATTTCTAGGACTTTATGGTTTTTAAAAAAGTTATTCTTTTTTACTCTATCATATTTTAAGTGATATTTTCAGCTATGTTTAAAGGTTCTCAATATAAAACTATATCAAGAAAATAAAAATACATAATGTGGTACTTCAAAATAATCCCCCTTTATCTACAATTTCGCCGAAACTTGGTCTTATCCCCAGACTATAAATTGAAATATTCGTTTTTACTTCACTCTAAGCGTTTCTGGGCAAATCCCTTCCTGTGTAGTACTTTACTGTAAGATTTCTGTTTAACTATTCTCAAATGGGTTTTCTTTCTCTCTCTTCTTTCCTTTCTTCCTTCTTTCTTTCTTTCTCTCTCTCTCTCTCTTTCTCTCTTTCTTTCTCTCTCTCTTTCTTTCTTTCTTTCTTTCTTTCTTTCTTTCTTTCTTTCTTTCTTTCTTTCTTTCTTTCTTTCCTTCCCCATATCTCTAAAAGCATTCAGGGAAAGTACTTCAAAAGGAGTGAGTACATCAGCTTATCTCTCATTTGTAGTTCCCTGCTTCTAGTGTTTCTCAACAGAGACACTATCAAATGGCAATGTGTTATCACTGAAACAGCAGCCTGATTTTTTTCTTTTGTTGTTATTAATAATGAAATAATTTTTTCTCAGAACTAAATGATGGCACCATTCCTCTTCCTTTAAGGAACCTGCAAAAGTAGCTGCCTACTCAGTGCATTGCAAACTGTCTGTATTATGAATTTCTCTTAACAACCTGTAATATTCAAAGTGCATTCTCCCATAGATAGGCATGTTTTGTCCAAGCTAATGGCTATAACCCTAAGCTCACACCACAATATCAAATGCAAGAAGCCTACCCATAAATATATATTATGCATATGACTCTGCTTGTATGTGTAGATTTTAAAAATTATTTATTTATTTACATTCCAGACATTGTCCCCTCCTATAGTTCCTCATCCCATTCTCCTCCAGCCTTTGGCTCTGAGAGGGTGCTCCCCCCACCCTAGGCATCCCCACACCCTGGAGCCTCAAGTCTCTATAAGATTAGGTGCATCCTCTCTAACTGAGGCTAAGTGTGTATACTTTTATATAGAGTTGTACAATTGCTGCATAAGAGATCAACTGGTACATTATAATAAACATAGCCCATGTTCTTAGTGGGAAAAAAAGTTGTGAATTTCTAGGCATAGCACTATGGCAATGACTATGATAACTAGAGGAAGTGTAAGGCACAGCTCCTGCCTCAAGAGATCTGCAAGGCAATTGAAGAGATGAGATTCCTAAATGAAGCATTTCTATATCAGTGTAATATGTACATCAGCTCATATTCAAAAGAATGAATAAAAATAATATGAGGTCCAGAGAAGTGTAGTATAAAGAATGGTTTCATGGGAGAGATCTTGAAGGTTGGGAACATAATATGTAACCATAAGCCAAAGATAGGAACCAGCTCACAAAGACAAAGAGGTAAGAATAAACCTGGTAGGATTATAGGTCAATTGCTGACATGACTAGAACAAAACATAGATGAGGGTAGATAAGTACGTTCAAGTTATTTTGTAGGTTATCTTGTAGATGGGGAGTTGAGAAATGATGATCAATTTCTAAACATTACCATCTGCTTCTTTATGGTGACCGAGTTCTAAAAGTTAATAAGAAAAGCGTTTTCCAGAGACAGTCTGTAGGTATGACTAGTGATAGAAGATAGAAGACAAACTAGATGTGGTGGAATAAAGATGGCCTGTCCATGAGATGAGAAAATAGAGAAAACCCTTGGCCTTGAGACAGTAGTCCACAAAGCAAGAACACAAACCATCAGTACTGCTAGAAGTCTAATTTATTGGAGAAGGGTGGATATCTGTATTTGATGTGTTGAAACTTGAAGAGTAGTGGTATATATGTACTTAAGGGAAGCTAAAAATGTAATCCAAGTTAGAGGAAGAGGATTTAGAGAAAAAATGCATTCTTTGCTTTTAGATTAACTGAGCCTGGGCCATCAGTAGCATCAGGGTCCTTCTCTCAAATATTCAGCTTAAATTCATCTTCCCTTCCAAGCAATCCTATATTTAATGGCTATCATATGACTCAAGAAAGTTGACCGCAGAAGATAATTTTGAGTTAAGATATGCACTTGTCATATCTGCACCGGGCATCTGTCAGCTTCCTCGTAGGCAACACATAGAGAATTGGCTTCTAATCTTTACCACTCTGACTTTGTCATGCTGCTTCTCCTGAGTGGACTGAGACATGCAAATTAAGTCTAGTTTATTTGATTTGCATTTGAGTTATCACTGCCCTGTGCTCCGTAAAGTAAGCGAAAACATTTCAAATTGACCAGCTTATCTAAGGCTACTTAGAACAAGATAGGCAAGACTATAAAGCCCCTTTCATCAAGTAAAGGGAACCACATACATAAAATATATCAGTGTCTTTCCAGCTATTGAGCAATGGGCTATCTAATCCACAGAACAAAATAGATCAGAGAATTCTGTAGATTTCAAGGTACTGATCCAGAAATTAGCAAACAAAACCTCAGTAAGATATCTTAAATCCTCTTTGCCAGATGAGATTGTCAGTTGTACATAAGAAAAGTTTAGAGACAGGGTATTCAAAGTTACCAAAAAATTATGTCTGCTTCTTTCCCAGTAATTGTTAGCAGACTCCTAGAATCTCCCTTTATCCATGGTTTCCCTTTCTGGCATTTCAGTGGCAGTCCAAATTGTTCAGTGAAAGTTTTGTTTTGTTTTGGTTTGTTTTGGTTTTGGTTTTTCGAGACAGGGTTTCTCTGTATAGCTCTCTGGCTGTTCTGGAACTCACTCCGTAGACCAGGCTGGCCTCAAACTTAGAAATCCGCTTGCCTCTGCCTCCCAAGTGCTGGGATTAAAGGCGTGCACCACCCACCACCCTCAGTGAAAATTTTAAAAATAAACTAGTCACAATTTTAAGTTTTTCAGTATCCTAAGTAGCATGATGAAATGATGTACCAACTCATGTTGTGCCAACTGAGACATGACGTATCTACTTGTCCAGTATTCTCAGACTGTATGTGCTGCCTATTTCTCTTTTAGCCACGCTGTTATCAGATTTATTCTTATAATATCACAACATTAGTGGTCAAGTAACCTTTGTTTCACTTAACAGTGGTCTCAAAGTGTAAAAATAGTAATGCTATTTGCATATACCAAGAGTAGCCATGAACTACCTCTCATAAATGGAAGGTACAAACACCATAAGATATTTTGACAGAGACAATATTCACTTTTATTTACAATATTGTGATTATTGTTCTTTTTTAGTGTTAACATTAAGTCCTTGTTAGATATATCTTAATATTCAACTTGGTCATAGATATCCATGTTTGGGAAAAGAGCATACATATAGTTTAGTACTATCTATAATAAGGGATCAATATGAAGTCTTGAAACATATTTCCTGCAGATAACGGAAAGCTAGAATACAGTGGTTGGATGAATGGATATTGGAGAGTATGGTTATCAGGATTCAAATCTCAGACCTGTCATCTAGGAGTTGTGTGACCTTAAGCAAGTTATTTCAGCTCTCTAAGCCTCTGTGGTCTCTGTAAGCTGGAGATATAACAGCACTATACTAGCTGACAAAAAGATTGCATGAATAAATATATTTAAAACACATAATATGGTATCCAACACACAGTAAATATTCCCAAGATATTACAAACATGGTTTGAATTTCCTTCAAGCCACATGGCTCTCTGACAACAGCCTTATAGGTATTATTAGTAAGAAAAAAAAAAACTATCACACTATCTTAGTTAGGGTTTGCTTTGGTATGGAGAGACACCATGACCAAGGGAACTCTTACAAGGACAACATTTAATTGGGGCTGGCTTATAGCTTCAGAGGTTCAGTTAGTTATCATCACGGCAGGAAGTATGGCAGCATCCAGGCAGGCATTGTGCAGGAAGAGCTGAGAGTTCTATAACTTCATCTGAAGGCCACTAGGAAAAGACTGGCTTCCACTTGGTTAGGAAGAGGTTCTCATTACCCACCCCCACAGTGACACACTTCTCTAACAAGGCCATACCTACTAATAGTGCCACTCCCTGGGCCAAGCATATTCAAACTACCACACACACTAATACCTAGAATTGTTAGTATTTTTATTAAAAAATATATTCACTTATATGCTTATGCATAATGTAGCAGACTCTGTCAACCTATCCTTCTTCACCCTTACCAATTCCCTGTATGACACCTTAAATTTCTACTGTCAACACCACCATTTCTTTTGCTGACTTTCTCTGGATGCCAGAGCCTACTTTTTCAGTCCCTACATGGTGCAATGAATAAATGAAGAAATTAAGAGTTTCTAACCAAAGACTAGTAGTAAGAGTCAAACTGTCCATAATAAGTATGCAGATGTATTATATTGCTTACCAGAATGTCATCTAAAGCCTTAAAGCCAAATCCCCCTCTATAGTAGCTAGGTCAGTTATACCATCATTGTGACCTTCATTTTATTTTATGTTTCACTACCCCATTCTGACACCAGTATTTTCTTCAACTTACAGAGAAACTACTTAACCATTTCTTTAAGTAATTGTCTTGGGGTCAGTTTCTCAGGGAACCAAAAACTAAGATCTTCTCACAAACCTATAAGAAAACCAAGAGAAAACATCATACTTTTGCCACAACGAAACTGAATTATAGATAAATTGAGAAATAGGAGACATAGACTTAGAACTCCCATCATTTGATCTTCCATAATTGTTTTATGAGTATATGTTCATACCCTTTCCCAGGCATATACCAACTAATAATGTCAGGAAATCCCCAATGTCTTCTTCCTCATTGTATATTAGTTAATTTCCTTAAAGTCTTTTCTGGACCAGACAGAGAAGGGTCACATTCTAGCTGACACATATCATTAGACTTATCCATGTATTACATGCATATTTATGAGTTTGTTCTTTAAATATCTGATCCTAACTAGGCATCTAACTAATGAACACTGAGTTATCTGTCAGAGTCCATAAATGGATTGTTGAGGCTCATCGGGACTCTAACATGGAAATTCTGAATTAGTAGCAACTGATCTTTTAAAGTAACGCTTATGGCACTTATTGCATTAATCACACTATAAGGTCCCTTTGATAATTTTTCAGGAAATTGGAGATCCAAAGGACCTCAGAGTCGTGTGTGTACCATCAGTTCTCATTAGATGGGAAGACCTACATAGCAAATGGATGATAATAGTTCTCTGATTAATAAGAACATATTTTTAAAAATATGAGACATCATCATTTCATGGCCTCATATTCTATATCTTTCACCCAAAAGGGAGATACACTAACTCCCTTATTCAGTTATTGGGAGCCATAACTGAAAGGTAAGTTAGACTGAGCATCTGCTAAATGTAGATTACAAGAATGTTCTATCCATTGGGGTCTCTCACTTTAAGAGAGTCCTTAATTAGTGGCCATCTGGCCTCCTAGGAAAGGCTGTAATTAAAGTAGCCATGAAGGAGCAGTGAACATGTAACACGTGAACAGTGAAAACCTTGCCTGTCTGTGCCTTCCCTCCAGTGTACTCAGTACTCAGGTGAATGCCAAGGGTACATTGGGATATTTTTATTTTTCATAAAAATGACTTGAGTTCTGAGGATAGGAATAAATAAATCACCAGCTGAGTTATATGGCAGACACAAAACTTACATCTGACTCTCCTTAGTAAATCTGTTTCAGTGCCTATCTTCAGTTCTCAATGTCTTTGTTTGTTCCAGTTGATTTTCTGTTTTTCCTTTCAGTAATAGGAGGGTCTTGCCAGTTTGACCTAAATGAAGAAGCTGAACAAGACACATGGCTTTTGTCAAATCTATACATTCATGTATTTTTTTTCTTGAAAAACAGAAAAGTATGTTACTATCAACAGTTGCTTCTTAAAAGAAGAATCAATGGAATGTTCCCAAACAGTATCTGCTGAGTTTGAAATTATCTCTGATGTGCAGTTGTGAGCAAACCATGTATTTGTTCTAAGATTGTTAAAAATAACAAAAACGAGAGGTTGTGTGTACACTACTTCGTGATATCTGCAAAACCTATAGGTAATCACCTTCGGCAGTCCCTCTCAATAGATAGAGAATGAGATCAGAAATGGATTGCTGAAAAAGAGTACAATCCACTGGTGTGTTTAAACTATTGAATTCAACTATAATTATATTTCTCTGAAAGAGGTCAAATTATGAGAATCACTTAAGAAGAATGGAGGGCATCTCTCCAGGCTTCAGAAGAACCCTTCACCCAACCCCTAGTTGGCAAAAGCAACAGTATTATAGATTTGCAACAAGGCTAAGGATCCAGAGCTAAACACTTACCTGAACATCAACCCTATGCACTTTATGGAATTTCTTCAAAGTGAGGCCTTATTAAACATGGCTCAGAGTAGACACAGTTTGCACCTAATTCTAATCAGATTTTCATGTTTGGTTGAAAGGTCTTGCAAGCGATTATTGAATAGTAATAGGAATACTAAAGTGAATAGGGAAACTCACACAAGACCTCAACTGTACACAAAGAATTACAGACTATCAAGGAATGCTGGATGCTAGAGAAATCGTCTTCTCCAGGGTAAAACTCGCCAATTTGTTATGTAATACCAAAGGACCAGCCCTGGAAACATACAGACAAGTAACATTAGAGAGAGTGAACAGGCTATAGTTAAAACTATATATGTGTGTGTAACAACAATTAATGAAAAATGAAGCCACAAACTTGAAAGAGCAAGGAGGGGTGTGTGGGAGGGTGCTAAAGGGGGAAAAGGGGGGGATGATATATTATCATCTCAAAATTGTTTAATGTTTAGAAAAATGTTGTGTTTTAAAGCTAGAGAGGTGATGTTTTTAAAAATAGATTTTTTTCAAAAGACATATAGCAAACAGAGAGAATAAAAGCTGACAAAATAACTCTGCAATTTGGGAATGTTTAGTGGTGGAGCAAATATTCTTATAAGCTATAATGGGGCCTGAGGGCATCACTGGATACAGCTCACTAAGAAGCTAAAGATCATAACCTGGGCCCCAAGTCATCTAGTGCAGATGCAATTCTGTGCCATATAATTTTGCCTAAAGAGGCAAGGAAGGATGCAGCACATGCTAAAAAATGTTCTAACCTGAGTGCTTACAGTAAAAACTGTTGAATGCAAGGAAGCAAATTTAAACTCCAGAAAATTCTGCTACCCAGAAATGTTCCCTTTTAAGAGCTCCATCTGTTGCTGAGGTTTTACTCCCTTTGTTTTGACCTCATCTTCCACAGTCTTGGTCACCTCTTAGTTAAAAAAGATGAGTTTCCATCTGACACTCCTTTTTACAGTGGAAAATACAAGCATGATTGCTCCTAGTTTTTCTACTCTTGAAAGAAGAGTATTTTTAAAAAAAATTTTTTTGCTGTGCTCCATGAGAATCACATGGTATTCTTATTCTTATATTAGCTATGAATTTCCAATAAAAACTCTAGTGCAAATTATTATAGCCTAGAAGTTGAGGATAGTTACCCATAATATAGTTTTGCAAAAAAGAAAAAAACTGGCCAAATTAGACTATGAGGCAGTTCATATGCTTTGTCAGTTGTATATTCAACACTTGGTTTCCATGTCACCTGCAGCAACTGACATGTCTGTAACCTACCTTTTCTGAGCATGTCAAAGAAACACAAAACAGATCGTGTTTGTATGGAGCAGTTCAGATATTTTGAGACCCAGTAAGCATAATGGGCCCAGAGGAGAGGAAAATGGAACCAAGATGAAGGAAACATTATGTGCCCTTGTTGCAGTCTACTATATAGCTAAAAATAGAGAGGAGGAGGAGATGGGGTGGGGCTGGGGAGGGAGAGGAAGGTGGAGAGAGAGAGAGAGAGAGAGAGAGATCTGATAAACTCTACTTCAGTGGCATTTGTGGATAAGGGATTAGAGTCCAAATCTTTAACTGGATCTTAGCCTTTGGAGTTAAGAGTGGAAACTCAGAAAGGTAGATGCACGGTGTAAAGTGGTAAGTATAGATACAAGACTCATCAGGAAAACCTAGGCTAGGCTAGTAGGAGAATTACATAGGATGGTGGTTGAACAAAGAATGCTTACAGGTAATCGAAAGGGGAAGAAAGGCAGAGGTATAAGACAAAAGAGTCCAAGGAAACAAGAAATGCTTCAGCAAAAGTTACTGTGTGGATACAGTGGGATAAAAGGTTATCACTGGGTCAATATACTTAGAAAGATTTTTTTTTATTTACCTTCTCATTGCATTGATCACTAGAAAAATCTTTCCACTGCTATATAACACTCAAACACCCATGAACATCATGTAAACCTTAGATTTCCTAAATGAGCACTAAGATGACCAGATTTTCCGTTTTTAAGGCTTTCTGTAGAGGGAAGCATTGTGTAGCCTTTGAGAATAAGCTCTGAATTCAGTGGCTCTGATAAAACTTATGTGTAAAGACTGGTACTGGTAGAATGGCAGAACAGAGAGCACCAAGCTCCCATTCCTTCACAGACACATTGGAAAATAAACAGAAACTGTCAGAACAAACTCTGGAAGGAAATCTGGAAAATAGTCAGAGTCATAGAACCCCAGCAATTGGTGGATCAGGAAAAATACATCTTGCACATAGTTGAAAGGCTTTGATAGTTCTTACTCCTGCTCTCACCTCATCTTGGCAGTGGACTTGAGGGTGGCAACCTACATTTCCTCTTTCCCAGGGAAATCAGAGCAGACTGCATCAAAAAAAAAATTTACTGTGTAGGTCTGTTATAAACTGTCTTGGGGCTTTCTGGAGGGCAAATGCAGAATACTCACCTCCATTTCACCTAACTCAGAAATCTCTTTGCATATATATAACAGTGGCAGACATTGTTCAAAAGCACTGTAAGATGAGCGGCAAACTCATAACCACCTTGGGCAAAATAGTATTATGGTTGGAGAAAATAATATTCTGCCTAAAGACAAAAGGATACACTAGGGAACTAATTTCTTTAGGAAAGAAAAGCAATCAAAATCACTCATGTATACTATACAATGCAGAAAGCTATGCCTATGCTCCAGCCAGGTTGTATGTTCAGAAAAGTCCTATGGAGACCTTAAGCTCTTACTGATGTCTCCTCTCTTCACTTGATATAGGCAATAGTTGAAGGTTAAAACAAAATTATAAATAGCCTGTTAACAGAGGGTGCCAGAAGTGAGCCAATCAAATATGTAGGTAAGAGTTTAGGAAATCTCTGTCAAAATACTTGCTGCTTCCAATCTAAAGGAACAGAGTAACCAAACACAATGACAAGGACCACAATATGGAAAGACAATTGAGAAATGTCATTAAATAAGCAGACAATAAAAGTCTTCCATCATCAAGGACAGAAAATTTTATAAGGAGAAAAATATAACCCTCAAAATTATCACATAGCAACATTAATGTACATATTTCAATAACAATAAGACAAATGAAGGGAACATACCCGGGATCAGAGATGAGGAGGACACATCTGTCCCAACACTGGGAGTAACTGGGACCAGCAGGACCAGGCACATAGGAACTCCACCAGTCCAGTGGCTCAGATTCCTTCTGGTCCCATGACAAATGAAGGAATAAGAAAGTATAGCCCAGTTTGGAGAGAAACAGAAACTTCTTCTACAGCTACTCACTAAAAAGAGGAGTTTCCAGTCGATATCATAACTTTAGATTTTAATGAACTATAATAAGAAACACAAACTTAAGACAGAAAAAAGAAAATGTTTAAGCAAAGAAGACAAAACTGATAAAGAAAATAACAGCATCACTGAAAGTAGGAGTAGGCTCTGGCAATATCTGCAGGCTCATAAGTAGACTAATAAATAAATGAAAGAAGACACAAATAACTAAAATCCTGAAAATAGAGTCATTACCAGCAATCTTACAGGAGGTACAACGATTATGGGAGGATATTGTAAGGCTGAGATCATGGCTCATTAGATGAAAGCTTTTGAGCTGGCGAGATGGCTCAGCAGTTAAGAGCACCAACTGCTCTTCTGAAGGTCCTGAGTTCAAATCCCAGCAACCACATGGTGGTTCACAACCATCTATCGTATCATCCAGCTACAGTGTACTTACATATAATAATAAATAAATCTAAAAAAATAAAAACTTTACCTCACTAGTATGAGCACCTGAGTTCAGATACCCAGCACTCACATAAAAGCCAGTGGCAGCCAACTCATAATCCCAGTACTTAGGAAGCCTAGACATGGGATATTCAATATATGCTGACTAGCTAGACTAGCCAAATTGGCAAGTTCCAGGTTCAACAAGAGACTTTGCCTCTAAAAATAAAGTGGAGAATTATCAAAGACATTCATCATATATACACATATGCACATACACCCATAGGCACTTGCTTGCACATGCAAATGAACATGCATACACACACATAATCCAGACACATAAAAAGGGACAATATTATAAACAATTGTGTGTCAACACATTAGACAACTTAGCTGTAATGAGCACATTGCTACACGTACACAAATTGTTAGAATTACTTTTAAAGTAAATAAAATTCTAAGCTATAAAGAAATCAATAACTGAAAATAAAATTAAACTTGAAAATAATTCTCAAAAAAGAGAATTTCAGGACTTGGAAGCTTCACTGTGAACACTACCAGTCAGAGAGTAATTAAAATTAGGGTTTTCTTTTCAAATTGTTTTAAAATATAAAGGAGCGATGAACATAGCTCATTGAATTAAGTTAGGATAACATTGCTATCAAAATCAGCTAAAAATATTAAAAGAAAATGACAAGCTATGCACCTTATTAAAAATACATTTTAACTTTAATTTTAATACAACTGAGGGTATACAATGAGCCAAAATAACCTTAGAAAATGAGGACAGATTAATTCAGTTATATTCAGGGTACTCTATGGCGATGGTTATGACATAAGACACCAATTATAAAACCATCACAGGAAAAAACATGAGGGTAAATCTCTGTGACATTGATTCCATAATAAGTACTTAAATATCATATCAATACCATAAACAATAAAAGAAAACTTTAATTAGACTACATGAAAATTAAAGACTATGTAGATCTAAACTTATTACCAGGAAGGTAAAAAAAAAGTTATTTTCTTGGTTGCCTTCTTATTTTTACTTTTCATTAATAAATCCATATCATTTGCCTTGGGAAGGAAGAAAGGAAGGAAGGAAGGAAGGAAGGAGGAAGGTAGAGGGAAGGAAGAAAGGAGGAAGAAAAACAACATTTTTAAAGGAGAAAAATATTTTCATATCACATAAGGGTTTGGAATACATTATATTTAAAGAAAAATAAAAGAAAACTACTGTTGGACATAGTGAGCAAGGCCTGTCTGGGATACAAAGTGTAAAACCACATCTCAAAATAAAGTAAAATAACAAAAGTCTTGTAATTCAATAAGAAAGGTAAAAGCATATTCATTTCCTCCCAGAAAACATATAAATGACCATGAAAATATGTTTAATACTATTATCATTAGAAAATGAAAATTAAAACTCAAGTAAGAGTGTTCATCCCCAATAGATTGTCTTATAATTTTAAATAGACCATAATAAATGTTAGGCATTTTATGGAGAAACTGAAATTCTTGTTCATTGTTGGTAGGAAAACAAAATGATAAAGCTATCATATATCTCTGGAATAGGCATGATACACACAGGCAAACACACACACACAAGATGGGGGTTGGGGGCAGGGAGAGAGGGAGAGAGGGAGAGAGGGAGAGAGGGAGAGAGGGAGAGAGGGAGAGAGAGAGAGAGAGAGAGAGAGAGAGAGAGAGAGAGAGAGAGAATGAGAATGTTGGTCTTAGTCACTTTCTATTGGTGAGATGAAAGATGAGACAGCATGACCATCACAACTTTTGTAAAAAAAAAATCATTTAACTGTGGGCTTGCTTACAGTTTCAGAAGTTTAGTCCATTATCATTATATTGGGGAGCATGGCAGTAGCCATGGTAGAATAGTTATTGAGAAATAACTGAGCGTTGTAGGCAGAGATTGAGATAGATCCTGGGCTTGGTGTAGGCTGTTCAAACTTCAAAGCCCACCCCCAGTGATATGCTTTCTCCAACAAGGCTACACATACCCCAACAAGGTCGTCTTTCTAATCCTTTCTAACAGTTTCACTCCCTGATTACGAAGCATTCAATTATATGAGCCCATGAGAGCTACCACACTACTCTAGAAAGATATCATATAATACTTTCTATCAATCCAGCAGTAGCAAGCTAGAGTGCCCAGTAAGCAACACAATCACAAGGGAAACAACCTACACTGAGGATTTTTTCAGTGTTTTGCACATTTATTTTGATATATCTCATCACAAATTTGGAAGCATCTATACAGTGGGATGGAATATGGAAAACATGCTCTAACTTGGATAAGCCTAAAAGCATTAACATTATTCTAGATGAACAAAAACAGACACAAGAGATCACATGTTATATGTTTCCATTCATATAAAACATGCAGAATAGATATATTACATATACATAGGAAGAATATACTTCAGTAATTGGTAGGAGTTGGAGCCAAGTGAGGTGAGAAGGGATGAAGAGAAAGAGCTTAATGGGTTAAGAGCTTTACTTTGTAATGATGGGAATGAAGAAGTAGATAGTGCTGATGCTTATGTCTCATTCTTCCTATACTAGTGCTGCAGAGGCCCTAGTGGTTGGCCATCTTGAAGTGGTTAAGTTTGTGTTGCATGTATTTTCCCTACATAAATTACTTCTCAAGTCTGCAAGTGCTTAATTTCTGTTTGAAATGTTAATACTCTCATGTACTCCTATAAGCATAGTGAATAAGATGCAACCCTCTGCAAACTGAGAAATTACCTAGCCAATTAGCAAACATGGAAATTAGGAAATAACATTAGAAGGAATAGTCACAGATAAAATGACAATAGAAACTGTTTCACCATAATGGCCAAAAAGTCCTCCCACATATGTCACCTTTGTCTAAAGGCAGAAGAGCAGAAGAGATTTACTCAGACATTGTATCCAAGGTGGGACAGGCAGAAACAGGAAATGAAATAATTCTTCAGTTGCATGCATCAATGAGCTATGCATTTTACCCATTTGCCTTCTAGAGACTAAGGTTGATTGTTTTGTTTTTCATTCTTTTTATAAAAATTTTATTACTTTTTGAAATTATAATATAATCATATCATTCCCCTCTTCCCCTTCCTCCCTCTATACCTTCCTACATACATCAACCTGCTTTCTCAAATTTATGGCCATTTTTTTCATTGAAAATAGATTATTCTATTATACAATATATCCCAACCACAGTTTCCCCTTCCTTTGCTCCTCCCACCTCCCCTGCCCCTTCTCCTCTCCTGCAAAACCACTCTCCTTCGATTTCCTCTTCATAAAAAAGCAGGTCTCCAAGAGACAACAGACAAACAGACAAAAGCAAGATACAATAATACAAAGGAAAATTTCAATGCTGGACAAGGCAATCTGCCACAGGCCAGCCGATCTGGGCCTCCCTCAACCTGCAGGAGAAACGGGGTCCTCGTCAGGTCTACAAGGTGTAGGCAAAGAAATGATGGCAGAGACAACATATGAAGTATAGGATCTGAATATATTTCTTAAAAATGGCATCAGACTTTTACAGTCATTGCAAAAGAGAGATGGTAAATCTGGCAGCTCAATAGCTGAGGTACATCTGAGGCCATCTAAAACACACTGGGTCTAAAGCAGTAGCTATCTTCTCAGACTGGTACGGCATCCCCCAGGCCCAAGTGCTTTGGGCCCAGGGGACTGCAGATTGCATGAATCTGAATCCTAATCTATCTTAAATTCTAGTGCGAGTCTTCCTGTGAGTCCATAGTGCTAGTCTTGCAAGTGAGCCCAAGTCATTGTAAAAAGTGACAAGCAGGCTTAAGTAGCATACAGCAAGCAGAGCAGATGACAAGAGTCATGTAGGCAGGTGACAGTCACAACAAGGTCAGTGATCTTACTGACCAAGATCACGTATCCTGTTGTGAAGCAGGCAGAAGAGCAATGGTGTCCTCCCCGCTGGGGCTAATTTGGTATTCCTATTCTAATTCTCTGGTTTTGCTGGAGGCAATGACTAAGCGGTTCTGACCTAACACTTCTAGCTAATGTCCTTGAGTGGAAGCCCTTCGATTACTCTCTAGTATGCAAAACATTTCTAACTATTGTGAACTATCTATTACTCTAAGGAATGTGCTAGACCTCTGTTGCTAGCTCTGGCGAAGCAAATTCCTTGAGAGAAATTCCAAGTTATGGACATCTTGGTATTAAACTAGGATAGGTTGGTAACATTGTATTGGCCAGGATACAATGTCCAATCTTAGCCATTTATGAATCATTTCTTGGGATACCTTTATGCCTAATTATGAGGGCGTGTTGACGATTGGAAAGACTATTCTGGAACACGTCTGAGTTAGGAGATACCAGCGACTGTCTGAATATCCAGGAGGCACAGAACTCCTTTTGGATCCTTATTGCCTCTTATCCTTACTCAGGATTTTATCCCCAATATTTTGGATGTGACTAGAGTAGACGAGTGTGCGTGGCAGCAATCCAATAGGAAGAAAAAGTCCCCAAAAGTGGGCAAAAAGTCAGAGATACATTCACTCCTACTGTAAGAAATTCCATAAAACATGAAGATAACAATCACAATACAGAGAGAGAGAGAGAGAGAGAGAGAGAGAGAGAGAAAGGATCTGTTTAGACCCATGCAGACCATATGATTGCCCTTCAATCTCCGAGTCCACATGAGCCATGCATAACATAATCAGTGAACCTGATATTTTTCTATCCCTTCTGGCTCCTACAATCTTTCTTCTCCCTCTTTTATGGGAGGTGCCTAACACTTTGAGGGGAGAGAGCTTATAGAGACCTCCAATTTAGACTTTCTTCATAATGTCTCTGTGTGTGTCTCTGCACCCTCTTCCATCTCCTGCAGGAGGAAGCCTCTCTGATGAAGACAGGGCAAGGCACCAGTCTATGAGTATGGCAGAATAGCATTGGGCATCATTTCACTGATTATCTTTTCTTGGCCAGTCATATTTGATTCTACCCTAAGTCTCCAGGCTATGCAATCTCAGGCTTCTCACCATCTAGGAAGTATTGGGCATGGGTTCCACCGGTCTCATGGCCTGGGCCTCAAGTTAGTCCAGTCATTTGTTGGCCACTCCCTCAAGTTCTGAGTGTCTATTGCTCCAGCACATCTTACAGGCAGGACAGGTTGTAGGTTAAGGGTTTTGTGGCTGGGTTGGCGTCTAGGCTTCTCTTTCTGTAACCTGCAGAGTACCTTCTCATGCCAAAGTGATTAGAATGTAGAAACAACAGCCACACAGCTCATTGAGTATAGAGAAGTTGAACTGGTGCCCTGCATGGAGCCTATTAGTCTTTAATTGTTCCTACATATATTTACAATTAAAACGTGCTCATATATATGTGTGTGTATGTGTGTGTGTTTATATGTTCTGAAATACATAAAGACAACCTGTACAGTCCATGTGAAGTTACATGTATATATAATTTCAGAGCTGACCACTTGATATTGGATATCCAATTGGTATGCTCATCCCTGCAGAAGACTTTTTCTCCTGCTTTCAACACTCTTTAGTTCCCTGTAGTAAGGTGCTTTGTGCTAATTATTTTTCAGTACTGATGCTAGAAGTCCCTTTTGAAAAGCCAATAGGCAAGAGATGCTCAAAGAGCTGAGGTTTTAGTTCTAATCTGAGGCCAGGCACCAAGAAAAAAAGCTATTTCAAAACTGAAGTCCTTAACTGGGAATAGTCCTCTTAGTGGAGGTTCAGCCTCTACTTTATTCAGGCATTCAATGGGTTAGATCAGTCCCACCTACATTATTAAAGATAAAGTGCTTCTTTTACTCAGTCTACCCATTCAAATGTTAATCACATCCTCAAATGGGTATATCCATAATAATGACCAGCTATCTTGATATTCCACCTAATAGCCCCGTCATGTTGATATATAAAATTATTAATAACAGCAGTAGTAAAGACAAGTCTTATCTCTTTTCTCTGGGAAGATTGGACTTGAGGTCATTTGTTCCCTCTTTCTACTCAAGCATGAATCAGCATCACTAAGAAAGTAGGGCTTATTTTTATGATGATACAAATGAGATGAATCTTTACTTGATCTTAGCCAAAAGGCTGAGAAGTGATGAGATGACTCTTATAAAGACAGATTCCTCCATGTGCAGTCCTTGGTTGGTGGTTGAGACCCTGGGAGCTCTGAGGGTACTAGTTAGTTCATA
>NC_045030.1:137589756-137595110 GCF_008632895.1 Mastomys coucha | reverse complement strand
AAATAAAAAAAGAATTACATGCAAAAAAAAAAAGACAGATTCCTATAGAAGTACATTTTGGAGACTGAGAAAGGATAGAAGATTATAAGTTAAAACTACCTTTACAAATTTTCTTTTATTTAGATTGATGAAGTCTCATTTCCCACCCCTGACACACATACACCTCTGAGGCTTCAGTCATGTTAGGAATAACAAGCATGCAAGGGAACAATAAGCTTCAGCAATATATGAAACTACAAATGCAGATAAAAGCAGACTATACAACCAGAATATAGGAACACATTAAAGAGATAATACAATTATAGGGAGTTTTAGAAATTGGATACGATAACATATTTTTTTAAATGGAATTAGATACGATAATAGATCCAAACTTAGCAGGTAAATACAGAAAGTCTAGAACTTAGAAGGTGAAGAAGCTCAAAGAAAGAGGCTCACATGAGACTATGGAGACGAGAAGACTCATAAATCAGGCAGTTTCTCCATCTCAGGTCAGGGGCCTTTTAGACATTTTAATAGTATTCTGAGATCTGCTCACCGAGATCTGGGTAGTTCAGGACCAACATGACTTCAAGTTCCTCAATCAGTATCTTCATCAGAAAATTCTGCCAAGGACTATGAGAAACTAACTCCCAAGAGGCTGGAGGCTGAGAACAGATTTCAGTAGCAGGTGGTAGAATTATTAAGAGAAAGGCCAAGGAGAAAGGAGACCAGAAAGAATTCTAAAGTGTCTCAATCCTGTTTGAATGAAAAACAAAACCGAACTCACTCAATGGCAAATACCACTTCTAAGAGGAGTGTTTCACTCTGCTGGAATCAGACTATATAAGAGCTAAGCCATAGCAATGTAGAAAATGGTATGTCTTATCAGTAAAACACATAGCTGTTAATCTTACCCTAGTAAAATGCTACTCACAGTAAATCCCATTGTAATTAACATGTTTCTTCTTTCCTTGAACTTGAACCAAGCCGGAAAGCCTTACCTTTTCTTTTTTCTTTTTTCTTTTTTTTTTCTTTTTCTTTTTGGTGTGGTTATAATTTCAGAAATGCTGTAAACTGCTCCTGTTCTAACTGTGTTAGTTTTGATTTCCTACTCCCACTTCATGAAAATTACAGTGCAATTCACCATTTGTAATGCCGATACAAAGTACTTATTCATTCAACATGTGGATTTAGCTCCTACTATATACCAAGCATTGTTCTAGGCAATGGGTAGATACAGCAATGGGAAAGTAATACAAATTCCCCTATTTCCATTTCCTGTAGTTTATGGTCTTGTGAACTTTCAGAAATGCCAGCCAGAGGATCTGATAACCAGGCATTTGACCTATCCTGGCATATGTGGAATATAGCAGTCTTTCACTTCCAACAGAAGTTTAATTCCTCTCTGTAGCCATCTCATCATGTTCCTTCTGTAGCATCTGTTGACAGTTAGAATATGTTATGGTGAATGTGAAATGACTCCTACACTTATGTATCTGATTGCCTGCTTCCCATTTTCCATAAGAAAATAAATAAATAAAGGGCAAAAGACGGGTAAAAAGAAGTCTCTATATGACTTAGTGCATCCAGTTCTTGCAAGATAAATAATGTATCTTCACCCACCCATCTCTTGGACTGAAGTGTATATCTGTACCTGACCATCAAGGTACATCAAGACCTGAGACTTTTGAAGCTAGACTTCTTAGGAACTCTCATTCAAACCCTTTGGTTATTTGCTAACTACCCACCAAGTGCCACACAGTTGGCACTCAGTGATAATCTCACATATCATCCGTCTATTTTTTATGTTAAGTCTGTAGGTGTAAAGAACAGCTCTTTCCCTTTTGTAGAGGAATTTTAATTCAGCAACATGGCTACTCTGGCAAGGGATCACATCCAAAGATATAATCCAGCTGGAATACAGACATGCCCTGCTGGCTTACAGTAGAATCTGTCTGAAATACAGACAATCCCTTTAATCTGTAACAATGAAGGTAAAGTTAGTTTGTAGAAGGAAGCAGCCGTGTTTGAATGTGATGTCTAATTAAGGGTCAGACAAAGTGATGTATCATAGAAAGATCTAACAGATGAGTCAGAGCTAGGATAAGCCCAACTCACACAAGAATAGCAGAAGAAGAGTGGCCTTATATAGCAGAGCAGCAAGAGAGAGAAGAAAGGGCGGTGTGGTGTGATAGGTGGTGTGTTTCAATGAGACACTTTCACAGATACAGATTACAAAGAGAACAGGCTAGACACAGGTGAAGACACAATGAGTCACTGAATGAGAAGGAGCCAGAAGATTAGAACATAATGGCCAAAGTTTGTATGAGGCCAAGCAGAGCAATTCAGTCAGAAGCTGAGAAAATCTGGGTCGAATCAGTACAAAGGCTAGAAGCTTAGATATGGCTCTCATCTCATCACTTTACCTGAGGAAATAAAGCAAGGATTCTACCCCTTTTCTGTGCTATGGATAGAATCTAGGGCCTTCTGTATGCTAATAAATTGCTCTACCCTGGAGTTCTATTCCAAGTGTCTTGAGATGGGTTCTAGAACTATAGCCCAGGCTGACCTTAAATTTATAATCTTTTCCCCTTTTACCTGTGGATTCAGGCATGTACTACCAAATATATTGTTACCCTTCCTAGGTTTTGTGTTTCAAAGTAAGATGTGGCAACGAGTTATCCAAGGTCAACAAACTAGCAAGAATTTACTTGGAATGGGCAAACTATTCTATTGACCTCATAAATCCTACCCTGTAGTGTCAGTTGGGAGTACTTACTTCTTTATTAGTCCTTTCAAGCATGTATATTATGCATTCCAAATATTACACATACAATAACCTTGGTCTTACAATAGCCATATTCAATCATCTTTCTTGTTATTATTCTCATTCCATTTACATTCTAAGAGAGAAGAGGAGGAAACTGTTAGTAGTAAAATGTTCATTCAATAAAGTAAGACAAAGACTCTAGATATCTGTGCCCATTTTGGCAGTGGGAATCTCAGGTTCAATAAGTTTTGTAATATGCATAAACATAAAGACAATGCCAAAGTTCTGGAAATTTGAATGAATCATTAATATTTTATGGCACAACTGGTTAGTAAAGAAAATGCTTTTGTTTGGACTTGACTACAGGAATTGAGTAGATAGAAGTGTCTTTCCTGACTATCTGGAGCCTTTTTAATATTCTATTTCTGTTTGTTTGTTTTCTTCTTATTGCTTATTCCTTTCTTATCCCCTTTATTTTGGAACATAATACGATATATTCATCTTATATTGCAAATGGAAAGAATACCCTGCATCACCAAGTCAGTTCTAAGTTATATTTAAGGATGGAATACAAAAACTTAACAAAAAAAAATTGAAAAGTGACAGGTGATTCTTTGTGACTTAGCAGAATAAATTGTCACTAAACTAGCTCCCATCAGACCTTTCTTCAAAGTTTCTAATAGTAAGAGAATAAACTGATTTTAGGCCAATTACCTCTATTCTCTTGTGACCCTGTGGTGTAGCTGGTAATAAGAATGATAAAGATCTCAAAGGCCAGCAGTAAATGGAAGTTCTCAAGCAGCCTGAAGCATCAGGCAAGTAGATAAACATCGCCCAGAAGAGTTGAAAATTGATTGCTGCCATGGGTAGGAAAAGTCAGCTTCAGTCAGGTTATTGATTATTTGGTTGTTGAAAAATTATCCTTGGTTCCTAGACCCATAGGACCATGAACAATAAAAAAGAAAACATTTCCAAAAAAATAAATAAATAAGCTAAGCTGATATAACAGGGATTCAAATGAGTATCGGTCCGATTCAAGAGGTAAGGCACACTGGAGGCAGCTGTGCCCTTAAATTTCATCGTTGACAAAGTCAAATGTGATTGTTGCCAGTCAGACCCCAGAGATTCTGTTTTTGCTTTTTTTCTGCCTCTGCAATAATAATAATAATAATAATAATAATAATAATAATAATAATAATACTTGTTCATCTCATCACATTGATAATGTACTGTCAGCACTAGCGGAACAAACTGTGTGCTTTTTAAATACAGGTCTAAGCGTATCACTCAGGTAGTAATCTATTGGGACCTCAGACATTTTCTTCTGTGTTCCTCATTGCTGAAGCCCTGGAGGAAACGTGTTAAAACAAAGGGTATTTCCACACAAAGCACCCCTGTCCCACCTTGACTTCTAATTCTATTTCTGAAATACCAAGAGTCTAAACTTTTGCTCTCAATCAATCCTACTACTACTTGGTCCACGAGCAGGGATAGGGTACATCTTTGCCCAACTTTCTTCCTTCTTAAGTAATTGTTATACAGAAAACTCAGACATCTAAAACATGAGAAAAGAAGCACAATTAATGATTTAAATGTCAGCATATTCAAATGGGCTAGATATGAGTAGAAGATAAATTCAATGTCATATATAAATAATTTTTATTAGTCTAAATTTCAAAGAATAGGCATTTTGAGGCTAAAACTTATTTCAGAGTGCAGGTAAGGAATAAAATAGATGAAAAAGTTTGTTTGAAAGGGGATTTTAATCTCGCCATACTTCTAGTATCTATTCTACTGTGGTAGTTATCTTCTCATCACCAAATGTATAGCAAAAGCAGCTCATGGTGGTTTTCACTATAAGCTTGATACAAGCTAATAAGACCTGGAAAGAAAGCCTCAGAAAAGAATTGTCTATATTGTCTTGGCCTGTGAGCACGTCTGTGGGGAGATCTTGGCTTTGTTCACTAATGTAGGAATACCCAGTCCATTGAAGGTTGCACCATTCCCTGGGTTTGGAGTCCTGACCTATAAAGAATGGATAACGTGAACTGAGTAGTGAGCATGTGTGTGTTTATTCTCTCTCTGCTCTTGACTGTGGACATGACTAGCTACTTCCTTGACTTTTCTGCAATGGTGGACAGCAATCTGTAATTCTAAGCCAAACAAACCCTTTCTTCTCTAAAGTTGCTTTTGTCAGGGTGTTTGCCACAGAAACAGTAAACAAACTAAAATGGTTTCAGAGTATACATGGCGTGAAAGATATGGCAGCTGGAGTGGATTGTTCTGCAATGGCAGAAACTTGCGCAGGCATCTTCTCCCATAGAACCAGAAAGCATAGAGTTTGAGGGAGGAGCAGAGCAGGGCTTGCCTCCTCCACTCCACATGAACCACTTTCTCTCAGCTAGGACTCACATTCGGAAGATACAACCTCCCAAAACAACCAGCTGGGAGCCAAACATTCAGACACATGAGCTTGTGTGAGACATTTCACATTCAAATCATACTGTTGTGTTCTGTCAACAGATTTGACAGAAAGCATAATGAGGTGGCTGCAGTCACCACCCCCAGAAGGCTTTTGTTCTCTAGACCTCAATTTCTTCTT
>NC_045030.1:137587841-137589746 GCF_008632895.1 Mastomys coucha | reverse complement strand
TTAACATGCCTTGGTTCACAGTCCCAGACTCTACAGTTTCTGAGGATGGTTCATTTTCTGAACTGGCTTCTATAGGCTCAAGGTTCCTATTCATAATTTCATCTCACTGAAAAGATGACTAATGTTCTATAAGCACCAGAATTCAAAATGGGACCTCAATTTCCCACATTTCTTGATACATCCCTTTCCCTAGGTATTTAATCCAACACCAATGTAGATACAGTTATAAAGGTATTATAGATGTATTAAAGGCCCAGACAAACTGACCTTTAAAATAGCAATACTTTTTGGATAGATATATCTAATTGCATAAATATTTTTCAAGTAGGATGTTTTCTGTGGCTCATAAGAAAGAAGTTAGAGAAACATACTCTAGTTGGCTCGAAAGAAACCAGTGGTACATATGAAAGCTATCCTTTGGGGGCCACAAGATAAGAAACAATGCAGCTCCTCTAATGGCTGGCTTACCCCTAAGACCACTGATAATAGATAGAAAACCATTTCTGCCAATAACCTGAATGAAATCAGAAGATACCCTGATTCCTGCCAAGATGTGTAGTCCTGGCCAGGCACCTTGAGTTCAGCTTAGTGAGATCATAGCCAGAAAAATCCAAGCATACTGTGTGTAGACTCCTCACCTATAGAAACTATGAAAGCTATCCAAATTTATATTAGTTGAAGCCATTAAGGCTACAGATATTTTTTAATGAATCCATAAAAAACTAATATAGCTTCATTTAGTCACCAAATCCTGGGTCCTGTTGGCCTCTCCTCCTTTTTTTCTTATCATCATTTTAATTTATTGGGGTTTTCCTCTTTTGTTGTTTTCAATTTCCCTTAGCTTGAGAATTATATCCTCTTGTGCACATCATTTCTCTGAACAGAAACAAAAAGAGTTTACAGATAATAAATTTTTAAGTGTAACAACATTATATCTCTTAGTCACACCTACAACTTCCTATCATTAAAGACACTTGCTACTAAGACTGGGGTTTGAGCCCTAGAACTTACATGGTATGATAGAACACAAGTTGACCTCTAACATCAACACAGGAGTCCTGGAGTGTACATATTCATTTTTTGCACATGCACACCTACACACAAAAGTGAATAAGTGTAATTTTTAAAAAATTAAATAACATGAATTAAATGCCAAGTTACATAGAATCGAGAATGATTTCATGTATTGTTTAGCCAATTCTTGGATTCAATACAAGTCCATATGCAAGATCAATTTCTTCATTTGGCTATAGCTAGTGAAGCATTAGTGCATGTCAGAAAACCGGGCTATCATAGTGAATAAGACATAAACAATATCTACCCTTGTGGAATTCACAGTGTAATAAAACCTGCTCTAGGCGTCTGTAATGAAAAATCAAACTTGCTATTTTCAACTTTCTATGATGTGTGCTCCAAAAGGTAATATCAACTATATCATTTAAAGGGGTGAGTCCTCCTCACACAGAATTCTTGATGATCTTTCCATGTTTTATTTGTAATACGTCTTCCAACTGTGTCCTGTAGTTTACATGTATCATGCATCTCATTTTGAACTAGCCACATTTCAAGGGCTTAAGAACCAGTAGTGTGTGGTTATGGTACTAGCTAGCACATGTCTAATTGATACCGCAATGCATTGTGATACTCTGTTATGCTAGGAGAAGTGCTGAGGTCCACGGGAACATAAAGGCACTCAAGAAGGGAATGGAGAAAACAAGAAATGTTTAGTAAGTTTTAATCAGGTGTATAGTAGAGGAAAGGGTGTGCAAAATAAAGAAATTACCCAAGCTGCAAATTGACCATACAAGACACAAAGTTCAAAGTTTTGTATGGACAAAGTAAGGTCCAGAGGAAGGAAAGCAGAGGATCAGAACATGTGCAAGATTGCAGACACCCTCAAGAGTG
>NC_045030.1:137574705-137587251 GCF_008632895.1 Mastomys coucha | reverse complement strand
TCTTTCTTCCTTTCTTTTTTTCTTTCTTTCTTTCTTCCTTTCCTTCTTTCTTTCTTTCTCTTATTTTTGACTTTTACTTTCTTTTTTATTGGATATTTTGTTTATTTACATTTCAAATGTTATCCTCTTTCCTGGTTTCCCCTCCAAAAAGTCCCTATCCCCTCCCCACCTCCTGCTGCTCACCAACCCACCTACTCCTGCTTTCCTGTACTGGCATTCCCCTACACTGGGGCATCAAGACTTCACAGGACCAAGGACCTCTCCTCCCATGGATGACTCACAGGACCATCCTGTGCTACATATGTGATTGGAGCCATCTGATCCCACCATGTGTACTCTTTGGTTGGTGGTTTAGTCCCTGGGAGCTCTGAGGGTACTAGTTGGTTCATATTGTTGTTCCTTCTATGTGGCTGCAAACCCCTTCAGCTCCTTTGGTCCTTTCTCTAGCATCCAATGGTAAATTATCACTTTATATATATATATTTGAAGTTATATAATTCCATTTTCCTTCTTCTTTATTCCCTCCAACCCCTCTCATGTACCCTTCTTGTTCTCTTTCTCTCAAATCCATGCCCTTTTTAATAGTTGTTGCTATATAAATTCATATAATGTCTAGTCATATATATTCCTCAATATATAAATACAATGTGCTTAGTCTACACAAGGTTACCTGCATACACACACACACACACACACACACACATATATATATATAGTGATTGACCACTTGGTATTATATAACAAAAATAGGGGTTTTTTCACGGAAGGACATCATTTCTCCTACTTTCAGAATTTAATAGTTGTCCATAAATTTTTGTCTAAGGTTGAAGCCCTGAAAGCTTTCCCATTTCCAGTTAAGCATCTCCATTAGTTACTTCATCGTTTAGGCAGCCATGTTGATGAGACTTCATAAATGTAGCCTCTCTGACATTTCTAAGAGACACAATCTCACAGCAAACTTGTTATTCCTCTGGCCCTTACAATTGCTCTAACCCTTCTTTAGCGATAATCCCTGAGCCTTAGATCCAGAAATTATATTGGAAATATATCAGTTGTAACTGTAATCATTCTGATTCTAAATAGTCTTAAGTCCAGCTAAACAAGAGGAAAAAACAATGCCTGGCACTGGAAAATTACTTCCTGGGGTTAGTGAAGTCATGGACATTGGAGAAGAGCTTACAACCACCATTTTATTAAGTCAGCAAAATTCCTAAGGATGTTCTGAATATTTACCCTTATACCTACCCACAGATAAGTACAGTTCTCTACCCCTCTTCAAAGAAACTTCTCTTTGCAACAGTGACCAGTACAGAAAAATCATAACTGACCCAAATGGGAGAAGAAGAGACCATCTGATGCTCAGTCTCAGTTATCATTTTCAGCTTATCTACAGTCTTGCTTTGTACCCCTTTTGTTACCCTTTTGTAGGCAGACAAAACTCAAGGTTTCAAGAGGTGTTGTGATTCATTCAAGGTGAATGAAGGGTGGCAAAGCAGAGGTATCAATGCAATGTAAACCCAATCAGTCTAAGTTTGGATAGCTAACATTTGGCAACTGGTGTACATTTCCCTCCCTTCATACATATTACACAAGCACACACAGAGCAAACTCATACCCATGAGAAATGAATGGATAATTTCAAGCAAGCTCTCAAGATAGTAAGATGGTGCTCACTCCTGGAAGAGAGAGTCTGAGTAGATGGTAATGAAGTACCAGAATATGGAGCATGGGATAGAAAGAGTATCACTGAGCTGCGACTTATGGGTTCTGAGTATCCTCACGTAGGTCAGCATTTATGCCTTCTCATCTTTATCATGGACTATCCAAAGAAACATGAGTGTATGCAAGAAAGACTGGATAGCTAATAAAATATGCATAACTAGGCATGTTTCTCATGCATACATACACTTGTACACACACATATTGGCCAATCTCCCAAAAGTGCTTCTCTGCAAGATGTACAGCATTTAATATCCCAGGACTGCGTCGCTCATTTATCACCTCTGCTCTTACCTCTGATCCTCTAGAGAGGGGAGGGTGGGTATCATTATGCAGGAGCTGCATTGACACTCATCCTGTGCAAATAGAATGACTAACCATTTCCTCCCAGCTTTAACATCTCTGTCTGGTTGTCCCCAGTGTCTTTCTCCGTGTAGAATAATTAAGCTTTCCAGGACTGGGCAGCATTTTCTCAAGCTGATTGTGAGGTTCAAAAACAATTCAAAACATTCTTCTGCCTGATATGCTGCTCTACATTAGGACTAGCTTTGATTTGTTTTGTTCTGTTTTCTTGGAGCCTGTGATCTCTAATTTGCCCTGTACTTTAACAATAAGCTCGTTCCTCTTCAAATGGTAGATGACAGTTCTAAGCCTTGCACATGGAGATGAAAATGAAATCACCCAAACCCTACAGACACCAGATCAAGATAAACAACCTAATTATTTAACTCTTTCTTGCCCTGGCTTCTGTTTCATATTACCTAGAGGAACATTTGCTTGCCTCCCTTCATCTGCTCTGTTTGTCTTTGCACATGGACACTTGGAAATGTTGATAAAGTGCTACCATCTGTATCTCCTGAATGTATTTACAAATCCTATATTAATTACAGTGCAAAATTCTCATGAGAATTGGGCTTACAAAGTGACCCATTACAAGCTTTTGAAAGGAATGCTAGATGAAAATAAGTGTTTCTTCTCTCAAGACAGTGGGTTGCCACATGCAGTACCTTAAAGCCAGCATTTGTACTACCTATGAACTCACTAGAAATCCAGACTGAACTCAGTACTCCGTAGTTAGAAATCCTGGAGCTGGGGAAAGCTATGTAATTCAGGTGACTGTGATTTGAGCCAACATTTCAATGCCGTTCCCTTACAGAATGCTTCCTAGCTCTGAGTTAGAAAGACTTGGGCTAAATGACAGGAAGAAAAAAATTTTAAAAAAGTCTTTGGTTTTACAAGTGGTCTTCAATGACAGATACATATTAAAGTTTTAGGAAGAGGGATGTCTCAGGGGAGTACCATCTCAGGTGAAGGAGAAGGGAGATGGGATGTAGAATTCTGGGAGGGGAACAGGGAGGGAACAATATTTGGGGTATAAGTAAATAAAATAACTCATTTAAAAAGAATTTCCAAGAAAGTTCTAAAAATACCTACACCAAGGCTCCACCACAGAGACACTGACTCAGTTGATCAGACATGGGTATAGGCGTATTCCTTTAAAGCTCCCTAAGTAGCCAGGTGGTGGTGGCACACGCCTTTAATCCCAGCACTTGGGAGGCACAGGCAGGCAGATTTCTGAGTTCGAGACCAGCCTGGTCTACAGAGTGAGTTCCAGGACAGCAAGGGCTATACTGAGAAACCTTGTGTTGGAAAAAAAAAAAAAAAAGCTTCCTAGGTGTTTCTAATATGCAACCTAGACTAAGAACTACTATTTCAAGAACTATAGAGTAGAATGTCATCTGGAGACCTTTACCTTTTTATTAGCAACTAATACACACCCTTATTTAGATCTAATGATTGCCTGAGTGGGTCATGGGTAATTTGGGAGGTATTACCAACAAGATACAGAAGGTGGCAAGCACTGAATACTTGCTATGTGCCAAGCACTATACCCACATGTCCTCGAGTGAATAAATTCACTGGAACGAGTCACTGTACAACATCCCATGGAAGGAATTGAGATAAGATGGTTAGTTCACAGGAGCATATATAGAGAAAGTACTCACCATAATCCTCTAAGAAGTGTATGATGGAAACAGGGAAAGGAGCCAATCATACAATTGGGATGGATTACATCCCAGAGAGCTTAAATAAATAATCTCACATCCCCCCCCAATTTCTTCTAAAACATTATGTAAAAGTGTAATGACATGAATGGATTGGATGCTATTTCTGCACTTAAAATGATGGACAAAACCCAAAATACTATCTCAGGAAACCATTCTCTCTAAACATTTTAAGATAGCTTAGGCAATTTTAGGGAAGATGGAGTGTGTGTACCAAGTTCAGTGAGATGCTGTCTCACAAAAAAACTATGATAGAGTGCAATCAAAGTGGGAACCCAATGTCAGACTTTGGCCTGCCTACACAGAGAGGGTAGGGAAGAGAGGGAGAGAGACAGAGATAAAGAGACAGAGAGAACAGGAGTAGAGAGAAGAGGGAGGGATGAAAAAATAACCAATTATAATATCCAATTTTTTTGGATTCTAAGATGTTTTGTTTCTAAATCTGTCCAGCAATACTGAGAAATTTTCACTGTCCCAGACAGTTTTTATAAATATAGGGATAAATCCATAAAGCAATCTAATGGTGCATCAGAATATATTCTATATACATGATCAATTTCTAGCAGGCAGAAAATCGCTCTAACTACTGTACTACTACTACTGGAGGTAGTTTAATCATTAATGTGTAGCTAGCAACCATCTGAAACCACCTGATCAAACACTGTACTGACCCATTTAATAATTAGAGCTTTCTGCTGTCTACACGGTGCACTGACGTCTCTCTTCACAGGAGGAAGCAATTTAGAGGACCTGGGAAACATTATACACAGATGACTGGAGCCAGCTGTTTATGCTTATCAGGATTACAGGCATGGATGGACCCTTCCACAACTCTTCAGCATTAGAAGCTGAAAAATATTTTTAAGAAAACGTTCACCAAAAAAAAAAAAAAAAAAAAAAAAAAAACCTCTCTAAATACCAGCCATCAGAAGAAATGTAAATAGTGAAGAGAGGTAGGACAATGGAAGGCAGCTAGAGCAGCTTTCAAGCTTTCAAATTACTGTTGCAAATAGCTGTGGGAACTTCAACATGCCATTTAGCATCTATGAGTTCCTTAAACCATCTTTTAAGAGGAGATAACACCCATCTCACAAAGTTTTGATGATTAACTAGAAAAATGGACTGTAGAATAGGCCTTGTGTGTACATGGCTACACACACATACCTTAAGTGCTCCATCAGTCACAATGGCATTACTTTTCTTCTTTTTTAAAAAATGTATTTTATTTATTTTATGTGTATGAGTACACTGTAGCTGTACAGATGGCCGTGAGCCATCATGTGTGTGGCTGCGGGGAATTGAACTCAGGACCTCTGCTGGCCCCGCTTGCTCCAGCCCCGCTCACTTGGGCCTTCTTGTTAAACTTCTTTGGGTCTGTGGGGTGTATCATGGGTATTCTGATCTCTATGGCTAATATCCACTTATTAGAGTGTACATACCACATATGTCCTTTTGGGATTGGGTTACCTCACTCAGGAGGGTATTTTCTAGTTCCATCCATTTGCCTTCAAAACTTAAGATGTTCTTGTTTTTAATAAGTGAATAGTATTCTGTTGTGTAAATGAACCACAGTTTCTGTATCCATTCTTCAGTTGAGGAACATCTGGTTTGTTTCTCGTTTCTGGTTATTCCGAAGCTGCTATGAACATAGTGGAGCGTGTGCCCCTGTGGTATGGAGGAGCATCTTTTGGGTATATGTCCAGGAGGTTATTGCTGGGGCTTCAGGTAGAACTATTTCCAATTTTTCTGAGAAATCACCAGATTGATTTACAGAATGGTTGTACAAGTTTGCAATCCCACTAGCAGTGGAGTAGTATTCCTTTTTCTCCACATCCTCACCAGCATGTACTGCTGCTTAAGTTTTTATATTGGACATTCTCATTGGTGTAAGGTAGACTCTCAGGGTCATTTTGATTTGCATTTCCCTGATGATGAAGGATGTTGAACATTTCATTAAGTGCTTTTCGACCATTGAAGATTCCTCTGTTGAGAATTTTCTGTTTAGCTCTTTACCTCATTTTTTAATTGAGCTGTTTGGTTTGTTGGGCTCTAACTTCTTGAGTTATATATATATATATATATGGATATTAGTCCTCTGTTAGATGTAGGTTTGGTGAAGGTCCTTTCCCAATCTGTTGGCTGCCATTTTGTCCTATTGACAGTGTCCTTTGCCTTATAGAAGCTTTTTTGTTTCATGAGGTACCATTTATCAATTGTTGATCTTAGAGCTCCACTTCTTCTAAAGCCTGAAAGGTGCACAGGAAAACAATACCAATTCCTGAATATTTAATTGAGTGCTAAACTGAGTATATCACAAAATACACAGTATAGGGTGCTATTTGATGCTATTAAAAGCAAACTGTATCTTTCTTCTCTGTCTCTGTCTCTATCTGTCTCTGTCTCTATCTGTCTCTCTCTGTGTGTATGTATCTGTCTCTGTCTCTCTGTCTGTCTCTGTCTGTCTCTCTGTCTCTCTGTCTCTCTCTCTCTCTCTCTCTCTGTGTGTGTGTGTGTGTGTGTGTGTGTGTGTGAGAGTGTGTGTAATGTATGTGTTGATTTTTTCAAAATCCTTTCATTTTGGCCCCCACTCCGTTTCTTCCCCACAGCCTCAGGAATAAAAGAGCCATGGACTACTGTAGATACCCTTGCATGCTGCAGGTACTATTGAGAACCCCACTGTTCAGGCAGAAATGCTCAGCACAGCCAGAGTGAGTTGAGATAGGTTACAGAAGATCCTTGAGACTGTGTGATCCTCCCTCCAATGGGAACGAACTGTTTAATAGAGCCAGTTTCTGCTAAAAGGCAGCAGACGTCTCTAAGTTTCAGTCATTATGGGGTCTACAACCTTTCCATCATGAAAAAAAAATCTATGCACATTTTAGAAAGCCCTGTTTTCCTCCCCATTCTTTGGGTGGTTGCTGGATTTTACACCAACCAGATTAGACACATTCTGAATTACTCAAGAACTGCAGATAGGTCCCTCTATCCTGGAAAAAACAAAATCAACTATAGAAATTAAAGGCTTTCCAAATATAAGGAATGGAGGAGATGCTTCCCTGGTGAAAGGTTTCTCAAAAACAGCCCAATCCCAACTGATGAGCCATTCTACCATGCACACAGAATCTAGCAAATCCTACTTTTCTCCACAGCCTTTTCAGACCTAACCTGGTCTTTCCCCCTTGTCACACTGGGAAGAATTGAATGCTCTTCCCATAGAGAAGAAAGGTCATGACAATTCTGGCCTGCTCTCCCTTGATGCAAGCTGGTAACTCTCTAGCTGGTTCTCTCATGGGCATGGATCTGTAGTTGTGCATTTATTTAAAATTTATGTAACAGTTACTACTAAGGTTTGGTTGTGGTTTGTCACTCAACAGCTGATGTGAACCTTGTGACCATAGGAGAAATGATGGAACCTTGAAGTAATTGAGCATAGTGCAAAGTAATTAGGTTCTTGGAGCCCGGCTCTGGAAAAGAATCCATGTGGTTCTCATGTGGTCCTGTAAGTACTCATATGAGGATTGTCATAAAAGATTGAGGCTAATCTCTTATTCTACTTTCCCGGCTTGTTATATCATGTCTTCCCTTTACATGTGCTTCCAACATGATACTGTAGCACAATGGGGACTCATCAAAAGCCATATACATGAAGCATCCCAGTTTCAGACCTTCACTTCCAAAGTTGGGAACTAAATAAACCTTTTGTCTTTATAAGTACATAACTCTAGTATTTCATTTCAGCAACAGAAAATGAACTCGGGCACTTACCGTGTTCCAAGCACTGTTCTAGATTATTTATTATTCTCATGCAACTTTGAGATGAGTGTGCAATTATTAAGCCCCTTTCACAGATGAAGAAACTAATACAAAAAGGATGAAATAATGCGCCTACAGTCAAATAGCTAGCTAATATGACAGCTAGGGTTTGACCTAGCAATATGACTCCAGAGCCTATTCTTCAAATAACTAAAATACCTTTGCCTTTTCCAGTAGTATAGTCTGTTTTCACCAGGGCTTGTGTTGCAAGGCATTACAGGTTCCTGCTGAAACATGGCTTAAAAGGGCGACACGGAGTAGCAGATGTTGCTCTGTACATTGATGATTTCACATGATCATTTCCCAGGATAAGAAAGCCCAAAATTGAAATGCCACCCACACTCTTCTCTCCACCAAGGACAAAGCTTGCTTACTGGAAAGTTCCACAGAAAATGGTATGATGGTGTGGGTGATAGTCTGAAGTGGCGTTTAATAGACAACAAAAACTATGATTCAAAAATATAGACTCCAACTGCGAAATTCCTCGCCCTTGTATTGCTGAGTCAATAATTTCATACTTAATAACCTTTCCTGAAGTATCTGAGGTCCTTCTTAAATTGGGAGTAAAATTTGGCAAGAGTAATCCAATTAAGTCATAAATGCATATTACCATAGCCCCAGCCCTACAGAGTCCCAAATGATTAGGACTTGGGCCCCTGAGCAGGCAAGTCGTAAAGAAGAGAATCAGAGTTTAGAAAATGCCCATGGCTGGTGTAATTGCCTAGACTGCAAAGGCTTCAGGATGATCATCTTGAGCATCCCCAAGTAGCCATAAATTCCATGAAGGTATTAGGTGTCTACAAAGCAAGCCCCCATAAGAAGAAGTAAGATGACACTGAAGACACATGTGACTCCATCCTTCTCTCTGGCATCAGAAGTTTTGACATAAGCTAGAACTAACACACATGTGAAAGGTGACATTAAAGTCGTGTTAAAGTGGGAAAGTCTCCCATACTAACAAACAAAACACTTGGGGATGCATATGGTCTTGCCCAGAGACAGAGGCACTTTCATCTTAGCTGTAGCAAAAAAGCTACTACTCACTGAAGCCTGGTTCCAGTATACTGACCTTCAGGCCACATAGAACAAGGTCATGGGCAAAGAATTTAGGCCCTTTCATAGACTAAGGAAGCCAAAGCTATAGACTACAGAAGTGATAGAGATCCCAGAAAAGCTTGAAGCCCAGATTTCCAGCCAAAGATGTCCACATAGCCCACACACCCTAACCAACAGATTTTGACTTCTCTCATTATTCCTGAGATTATGATTACTATCCCACTTATAAGCCATTTGATATTATCAGACACTATTATAGTGTTTAATAGGCATTAACTAATTTAAAGCCAGGCATGGTACCACACACCTATAATACCAGCAATCGGGGAGGGAACTAAGGCAGGAGGTTGTGAGTTCAAGGACAACCTGAGCTAATTGGTAAAATCCTGTCTCAAAAACACACAAAACAAAGGCCACGCAAGTATTAGCTCATATGATAACAATAATTTATAGAGTAATTATTATTATGCACATCAAACAGGTTTTGAGAAGTAAATGGCCAAAGGTTGCATAGTGAATAATTAGTAAAGTGAAGGTTTTCTATCTACAATGTGATTTTCTCTTCTTCTAAAATACAAACTGCACACCCAGGATAGGGGCTCAGTTGTAAAAGCACTGACACAAAACCTAACAACCTGATTTTGATCCCCAGAACTCACATGGTGCAAGGGGAGAACTTACTCCTCTGATCTCCACACATTTCATGGCACAAATAAAATCAATACAATGTTTGAAAGTATTTAATTGAAAATATAATCTGTTCTGTGGTCTGTGGAATACCAAAGACCCAGTAGTCTTGGAATCATCGAAGATGTAGACCAGTGTCATGTCTCCCAAGATACCTGCATTCATTACTTTTCCATTGCTTTAATTAGACACTATGACCAAAAGCATCTTATAGAGAATTTGCCTTGACGTGTGGTTCTAGAGGAGTCCATAATACTGAGGAAGGCAAAGCAGTAAACTAGCCAAAGGAGGACACCAAGAGATCTCAACCACACGTAGGACACAGAGAGCTGTAGCAGGAAGTAGGGCAAGGCTAAACTCTCAAAACCTGCCCCCAGTGTCATACTTCTTCCAGTAATGCCACCAGCCCTTAAGTATCCCAGCTGGGGGCTGGTGAGATGGTTCAGTGAGTAAGAGCAACCACATGGTGGCTCACAACCATCCATAATGGCACATCTGAAGACAGCTACAGTGTACTTATTTATAATATAATAAATGAATCTTTAAAAAAACATGAGCCTCTGGGGGACATTTCTCATCTAAACCACAATAATAATATCCATTCCCCACTTATGAACAATCCTAGGCCCCCTCATCAGGAGACTAAATTACAGGCATAGGTTTTGAAAAGTTTCACCATGGATGGAGTATAGGGTCCATTTTTTTCTTAAGTTTCCATTTGGAGTAGAAAAGGATTCTTCATAAAAGACAAATATGGAATGTAGAGAGACTGTTTTATGAAGATCTTCGTTCTTTAAATCTCTTTACTGTGCAGATGGTTGGGCCATGGTTGATAGATTTAGTGTAGTATAGTCCTTACATAAGAAGTTGCAATAATACTGTTTGTCAACGGATCTGCCAGAATGCATTCAATCTGCCCAATTCCTGTGAGTTCAAATTGTCCTTTCCTCCTAGTGACCTAAACAGAAAACAAGGCTATCTTCTTTGAACCTTTTCAAAGATACCTTAGAGTGCTCTTGTGATCTAAGGGATAGATGGGGGAGAAAAGGATCAGAGAATTGCTGGGGATACCATGGAAAAAGTAAAGCAACACAGTTCATCTGCTATGTCACCCTACTCTCCTGAAATGGAAATAATCAGCAATAGCCAGGCATGCTCCTAGACCTGCAGGTAGGAAGAAATTCATGCTGTACTCTCTAAATGAAGCCCATGTTGGAGTTCAGTTCTAGTCCAAAGAGAACATGTCTTCCTAGGGAACAATCTTTAAGTACCTCCTTCTCCTTGTACAGATGAAATAAAGCATAGCTATAGGACCAAACAAGAGATTAGGTCATTTTCTGGGTAATCTCCAGTGTGAACTAACCACATTCACAGTCACCTGAATACCACATATGCATGAGGAACCATGTAAACATTTCTAAAGCAAACTTTGCTTCTCAAACCAGATCCTCTCCTAGTTTATGCAGTTATGTAAACCTGATCTCAGAGAAGTCACAAAGTATGGGAAATGGAATGGACAGGGACATTCACAATTTCCTCTTGGTTCTAGTTTCACATTCTCTTCTTAGCATCTTCACACTGCCCCTTCCCCAGAATGCATTCACCAGCCTTCCACCTTCCCATACTCTGTGCCTTCTCCATTAGCTTTCTGTCTCTAGGACTGGCTGCATGGGCATTTTCTCAGAATAACCTCATGGGGGCACTCACGTTTGGCTTAAAGCTCTATTAGTATCACTTTCAAAGTCTCAAAGACAAGGCCCTAGTTTTTCATATTGCACTTGGTCCTGTAAGTTGCATAGCCAGTAGTGCCTGGTTATCCCCATTTGTGCCTATCTTGTCAGTACTTTTTTTTCTAATATTGAAAATAATATCTTTACGTGTCTAATGTATCTTCAGTACCTCCAGAATAGAACTACAACCCCTCAGCCAGACCTTGAAGGCCCTCTGTCACCTGGCCTCTATGTAATCATCTATGTTTCCCGCATAAGTTCTACCATTCTACACTTGTGAATCATTTGTGTCATAACTAATAACAGCAAAGCTGTTAATAGCCCACACTCTGGAGGTAAACAGGTTATCTTTTAAAGCTCTGCTTTTATGCTTCCTGGCTATATAGCTTTTTATAAAATCTTTAACCTTTCTGAACCTACTTCTTCTCAAAAGGAATACCAATAATATCCATCCCCTAATGTTAAATGAGATGATCAGCACACACACACACACACACATCTCTGAGTAAAGTGTCTGACCCCTGATAAATGCTCAGAAGATATTCAATGCTAATATTATAGCTTGTGGCTATCTTTGTTACAGAGCTGACTCTTTCTAGAAGTTACTCATCTGTTTTCTGATCTAATTAGCCACGTTGCTGGCTGGATTCACATACCACATAGTGGCCCATCATGGCTTTGCACTTCCCTCTCCTGTACCTGACAGATAACTTTCTCTGGTTGTAGAAAATCATAATTTGTAAGCTTTTTGGCTGTGTTCTCATATCTCTTGTCTCCCTCTGCTAGTGTGGGAGAAACCTAATGGGCCAGCAGAAGCTGCAGAGGCAGCCATAAAGAGGAGGCAGCACATTTGCCAAGTAGGGCTTCTGAAGAAAGAAGCTCTGGGACTTTGCTTTCAGGAATTGAGCTCCCCACCTCCCTTGCAAGGCTATCCATTCTCCTGCTGGTAGGCTTTGAGGGGGCTACACAGATTTCAGAAGAGCATGGTCTAGACTCTGCGATGCCCCACCTCTATTGCATCAAAAATCAACTCTAATCTCACAGCAAAATTTTAGCCTGATCTGCTGACATCATTCACAGAGTAGTCAAGAAGGAAATGGTTCACAATATATATATGAAGGAGAATCTGCCCCCGTGTTTTTTGTATGAGTCTTTTGCCACACCCCAGTGGCCATGAGAAGAACAGCAGCCAGCAGTCCCTTGTGGGACGAAGAGGATTTGTTCTCCTGCCCCAACTCATGCAGGAGTTTAATTACCAAAGTCATAGTAGGATTAATAGGACAGAAACGTATCTGACCAGGTGTTTAGAAGTGGAGCCTTTCAGCAGAGAGGATTAGATAAGTCCATCAGGGTGGAAGACTCTGGGAGTGAATGCTAGTGGCTTTATAAGAGATCACTAGAGACCAGAACGTACATGTACTTCCTGTCTTTTACCTTGGGGGATACCCTGTACCATCGCAGGAGTCTGCCAACAA
>NC_045030.1:137571730-137574095 GCF_008632895.1 Mastomys coucha | reverse complement strand
TTTTTTATTTTTATTTTTATTTTTTTTATTTTTGGTTTTTCAAGACAGGGTTTCTCTGTATAGCCCTGGCTGTCCTGGAATTCGCTCTGTAGACCAGGCTAGCCTCAAACTCAGAAATCCGCCTGTCTCTGCCTCCCAAGTGCTGGGATTAAAGGCATGTGCCACCACTGCCTGGCCTCTTTTTCTTTGATTATTGTTGTTTCATACATAAATACATGTGCATACATATGCAAAGATAATAAATATAACCTGAAGGGTCTATTTTTGCTGCTTGTGTGTTCATGGTTTCAGGAGAGGAAAAAAACAATAGGTAAGATGAGAATAATAGCTTCCAAGCCAATATCCAGGTCTCCATGTCACCAATCTTCTTTAAATACCTCTATGTAAGCTATTACTGAATGAAACTTGAATAAAATAAAAATGAAGTTCATAAGCCCCCAGTAGCACTCTGGTCATTTTCCTGTCTCCTTTATCCCTGCACTATACTCTGACCTCTGATCCTTAGCAGCCCACAAAGGCACCCTCAACCTTCATCTCATAGAAAGCTCTCACACTGTTTCTTCCACCTAGAAGGGCTCCTCCTCCTCTTTTCTAACAGCAGGGGATTTCAACTGTGAGCAGGCAGGCGGGCAGAATCCCCCAGAGAACTTGTTAAAACAAAGCAAGCTGGCTGTGCTCAGTTCCACCCCAGAATTTCCAAGTACAGTTAAGGTGGACCTGAGATTTGAGATGCTAACAAATCCCTAAGTGTTGCTGCTCTTGCTGCTGGTCAAATCAGCACCGGTGGAAAAGAAGTTGCCTGGGAGACTCTTACAAAACCTGACCAGTCCACCCTCCCCCTTTCATGACAAGGTCTTCCTTGACTCCCCACCTCCTTTCCCTGGTGAGAATGAGCATTCCTTACTCTGCATCCCTATGGAGTTCTATGTCTCTGTTGATTTCACTTGCTGTATTTCTCTCTCCCCCTGGACTGCAAAGCCATTGAAGCCATTCATGTTAGAGTTAGTTTTGCATTCTCTACAACTCTCAGAATAAAAAAGTCTCAGATAAATGAAGTCATTTCTCTAGCTCTAGTACCTAGAGGAAGTACAGGCTGTGAAATTTTGTCCCATAGAATAGCACCTTTCATCTTCTTACTGATTGATAGTCACTTACTACCCATCCTTCTTATGTATATAATAGGGGATGTACTTGTATAAAAGGTTGTGGGGTAATGATGACACAATATTAATATCACTTATTACATTCATTTTGTAGAAAAATATTGAAATGTTGAAGTTTTTTTCAAGAAGCATACAAATGCGTAGCCCAGCAACCTTTACCCACAGGATGCTTTCCTTTTTCAGTGCTGATCCCAGCACTGCTCCTCACTGCAGTACTTCAAAGGCTAGGAAGTAACTCAGTTGGAGAAGATTCACCTCATGTGCACAAGGCCCTGGGTTCAATTCCCAAGATGGCATGAAAAATCAAAGAAAGAAAGAGTGGAAAGAAGAAAGAAGGGGAGTTGAATTCCAGGTCACAAAGTATGCTTATTGATCACACTTTTTATAATCTTCTATATGATCACTTTTATTGAGTGATTATATTAACTGTGGCCTTTGGGAAGATTCCAGACCAGTCACTGAGGAGAAAGTCTTAATTTTGTTTATTTGATCATCCCATGCCGTGAGCGTCAAGGTACACCACTGAATGAATAGAATGAGCAAGTCAAAAGGCTTGGTTTCAGTATTGCCTTATCATCCTGTGGAATCAAAAGTGAAGAGGGGCCTTTGTGTTTCCAAAAAGCCTCTTTGCAATGGACAGTGACCTGGTTTTGGTCAGGTTTCTTCAGGCAGTACCAGCAATTGAATATAGATAGGGATGGACTCTCATGCCGAGTAGGTTCTCTACCACTGAGCCCTAGCCTGCTTTGTAAATTAATTTTCAAAATATAAAAGGTTTCATTATGACATCATCAAATATGACTTTTTATTCTTATTTTATTTTTGTTTTAGCCTTGTCTTATTTTGTGTAGTCCAAGCTGGCCTCAAACTTATGACCTTCCTGCCTTAGCTTGCCAAGGACTAGTGTTACAGGCATATACTACCATACTTCCTAGAGAAAATTTTAACAGAATAAGTTTGTCTTCAGCATCCTTTCATCCTTCTTCACTGTTTTCTCATTGCTACCCTCCTATTCTCAAGGACTCAGAATTTTAAAATTCTTTTTGTTTGTTTGGGAAGATGGCATTTGTCACAATGCGCATATGGAAGTCAGAGGACAACTTGTAGGAGTTAGTTCTTTCCTTTTATTTTTTTGCTCTTCAGAATTAAACTTAGTTCATTGGGTTTAGGAGCAAGTGATTTTAACCACTAGGATATCCTGC
>NC_045030.1:137555052-137571494 GCF_008632895.1 Mastomys coucha | reverse complement strand
AGAGAGAGAGAGAGAGAGAGAGAGAGAGAGAGAATTCTCCCTTATTCTCTTAAAACAGGAACTCTTATTGAAACTGGAACTTGGCTAATGCAGCAAGCCTCAAGCATCCTGCTGTCTGCCCACCCTCCATGTTGGGGTTCCAGATGCTTACGTTGCCATGCTTGGCTTTTTTATGCGAGTGCTTGTATCTGAACTGGGGCCCTAATGCTTGCACAGCAAGCCCTCTTTCCTACTGAGCCATGTCTCCAGTTCCTAGCTCAGGATTTTCATACTGATTGTGTTGACTGTTCAAAGTGTTCCATAATAAATGTTCCTATACTCCAGCCAGGCTTTTCTGCTCTCCTCGTATGTCCTCCAAACTCTGTCTTTATTAAGGTGGTATAACAATTACAAGTAGCCTATAATTATTAAGAGCATGGATTCTAGGGTCAAATAAGTCTGGCAGATACACGATCGATCTGCTATATGACAGTAGGAACATACTAAGCTCTAAGGCTACATTCATTCACTCATCTGTCATGTGATGATATTTTATATACCGTAAGCTATGATGGTGCCTTAAAAAGTAATATAAAGCACATACCACCTAACTGGCTTATACAAAGTGCCAAATAAGTAGCTGCCATCACAAAGATGTTAAAACTTTACTATTAATATTTGCTGAGTGAGAGCTTGTCCAATTACCTCTGCATGCCTGTTTCCTTCCGTGGAACTGGCATTTTGTGTTACTATTTTGTCAGAATAGCACTATGTAGCTCAGGCTGGCTTAGATCTCACAGCACTTCTGCCACTTCTCTAGGGCTGAGATGGCAGGTCTGAGTCACTGCCTGCCACCAGGAATGGTCTCTGAGGAAGCTTTATTTTTTTTCACTGTAGCCAGAATAAACTTTTCAGAATCTAGAAAGATGTTTCTTTCTCCTTTCACTGAAACTGTTTCTTACTGCATCTTCTGGCTTCTAAGACAAAACTATAAATTTGTTGGTCTCTGCTGCTTTGCATTCAACAACTATTAGTTCCAAATACTTGGAAATCTAGGAACATTTTGGTTGTCACAAATACCAAAGGGGCATTTAGTGTGTAAAGGCCTTCAACCTTGCCTTTGCAAAATAGCACCCTCTAGCCACAAATAGAATCGTCAAACTCCAAAGCTATTGTCATCCCATTGAGAAACACCCTTGTCAAACTACAACCAAATCTCCCATCATACCTTTGTCCTCTACACTCCAGGTTCTCTGGCCTTGTTTCTATTCCTCTGCAGAACCTTGGACCTGCTATTCTTTCTTAGGCTACAATTCTTACTGATAATTCCTTTAAGTCTTAATGGGTCCCATAAATCTCAAAGCTTGGCTTAAGCAGTATTTCTTTGTGGAGGCCTTCATTAATCCTCTAGTTGTGATGATAAATCTTGATTAACCATCAATTAGTCATCTATTTCATAGGATTTAGACTTACCATGAAAACGTGTCCCTGGGAGTATCTGTGAGGGGTTATCTAAATTAGGTTAATTAATAATTAACCTGGGATGACCACCTGTAATGTGAGTGGTGCCATTGCATGGGCTGAGGTTCTGGCCTGTATAAAATAGAGAACATAAGCTAAATACAAGCAATCATCACTGTCTGGCTCCTATCAATTCAATGTGACCAGCTATCCAAGGTTCCTACCACAATGGCCTCCTACCATGATGGACTATACTCTTGAAGTGTGATCCAGAAGAAACTATCTCTCTTTTAAGTTGCTTCTATTAAGTATTTTACCAAAGTAATAAGGAACTAATATACTGTTACTGTATATGCTTTCTTCAAATAGGTTTCCTTTCCTTCAGTGTATTTATCTCAATTCATAATTTCATGTTCATTTATGAAATCATTTAATTAGGGCCAGTTTCACCCATGAGATCACAACATCCAAGAAAATAAGGAAAACATCTGTTTTTTCTCACCACTCTATATGGAGCACCTCACTCCACACTGGTCTGCTGGTAGGCCCTTTGGCCTTTGTAGAACTGAGGGCAAATGTGTGCAATGAGTACACAATTGCAAAGGAGAATGGGCAACTGTCAACTTGATTTGTTTTGAAAGTGCTCATTGAACTCACTGAGGTAAAATGGGGGATTAAATAGGGTAGAAGGGTCCTTCCCTTTAATTATTTTGTTTGCACTCCAGCATATTAGAATGCAAGGATTGGTCACAATGCATGTTTCCAATTTCTCCCTGATTCCAAAATGCTGCACAGAGACACTCTGATTGATTGCCTACTCGCAATCCGAATTATAGTAAAACAAATGAATTGTTTAAAGCACATTGTCCCTTCTTTATTTTAATGTTTCTGTCATGCAAGAAGTCCAACTTTTGGAAGATTTGAAAAATACACAGTCAAGGGTCTTAAAGTCTTGTAACATGATACTGCATGTGGTGGACCTAATTTAAATCTCAGCTCTCAAGTGTTCTGCATCAAAATTCCAACCAATAGGTTGCTTGGACTCTAAGTGATTTGGAGTTGTGTTGCCTTTTGTATGCCACAGTCTAGGTGATCCGAAAGAATGAAGAAGGGAAATAATAGGAGATGTAGACATTGAGAGAAGCTGCTGAGACACACAGAAGCTCACTTCATTGGAGTGCCAGTGAGGAGAGAATATTGTACCACAGAGCATAGAAGATCCCACTGTGATGGACAAGACAGCTCCTATGGTGGGAGGCTGCATTTGTGTGGTTGCATCACTACTGAGATGTCTATTTGTCTTAGTTAGTTTTACTGCTGTGAAGAGACACCATGACCAAGGCAACTCTTATAAAGGACAACATGTAATTGGGGCTGGCTTCCAGATTCAGAGATTCAGTACATTCTCATCGAGGCAGGAGCATGGTAGCATCTAGGCAAGAATGCTGCAGGAGGAGCTGAGAGTTCTACATCTTCATCTGAAGGCTACTAGGGGAAGACTGGCTTCCAGGCAGTTAGGATGAGGGTCTTAAAGCCCACACCCACAGTGACACACCTACTCCAACAAAACCATACTTCCTAATAGTGCCATAGCCTGAGCCAACCATATATAAATCATTACACTATTTGAGGACATTTTTTGCACCCCAGGAATATAGCTTTAGCTGAATTTAGGAACAGGTAACCCTCACTTGCTTTCTTCTCTTTCCTCCTAGACATCAGTTATGGGTGACTGACTACATTACTCCTTCTCCCAATGTTTCTTGTTAAGATTTGGGCTAGAAACAAGCAGATTAGAGCATCCACGTTATCCATTTTACTTTAGCACTGCTCCTGAACTGGAGTTCTAGAGAACCTGTGCTTCGTGAAAACAAAGAACCTTTTCCCCCAACTAAATCTCATTGTGATTCATGTGGTTATATGGATTTAATACAAATTGGAAAACTCTAGCCTTCATACTTTTTATCTCCTTTCCCTTTCAGAATATAAATTCTCATCTCTGAGCAAATATCTATGAATTACATTTTATTTGGAGCTGTAAGTTCACAAAATTAAATAATCCAAAGCTCCAACAATGTTACCAATAGCTTTTAGTTTCTGTTACTTAAGTTGTGTGTGTGTGTGTGTGTGTGTGTGCGTGTATTTACGTATAACAGTAATAATGAAAAAATAGGCCATGAATTTGAAAGAGAATGAGATGGGTGGGGTAAGAGAGGAGTTGGATGGAAGAGCAGGTAAAAATGATATACTTTTATTTTAATTAAAAATAATTCCCCCTACAAAAATCTTTAGTATCTCAGATTTTGCAGCCAAAATGATTACAAGGGAAAATAAACTCATTTTCCCACTCTTGCATAATCAAGATGAAATATAGCCAACCTTGGAATGGCAGTATGTTAGATTAAATGTTTCTTAGAGTAAGAAAATTATAGTAAGGGACAGTGTGGGTTTGTTTCTTTGTTTGTTTTTTTGTTTTTTGTTTTTTGTTCTTGTTTTTGTTTTTTGCTTTTTGGTTTTTGGTTTTTGCTTTTTTCAATGCTAGCATGCTAGCATGTACATTATTATCACCGAGCTACATCCGAAGCCCTTCTGGGGTGCTTTGTTTGTTTTCTCTTCAACTGTCATTTAGATTATCATACTAAGTAAGGTGCTTTCCTATAGTATTTTTCTATTTTGATCCTCTGTCTCATTTTGTTTCATTTTTAGTTTCACATTCTCCTTGACCCCCATCCCCCCAGCAGCTCACTGTCTATTTCTTTTCCTTTCCCTTATCGGCTGTCATGTCACATGTAAACTCTTGCTTTGTGTTTCTGCCCTAAGATCTCTTTATTCCCTTTCATTACCCCTCTTTTAATTTTTAAAAATTATTTTATGTATTATGTATTATGGGTATTTTGCCTGCATACACATCTGTGTGCCACAAGCATGCTTTGTACCTTTGGAGTTCAGGATAGAGCATCATAGCCTTGGAACTTGAATAATAGATTGTGGGCCACCATAGCGGTGCTGGGAATTGAACCTAGATCTCTAGTTCTTATTTTTTTAAAGGTATTTTAACATGGGAAAAGTTATATAGTTTTCTACCTAAAATGCAAGATATCCTGGCCAGACCTTTCAGTTTTCTTCCCATAAATACACTGAAAATATGAAATTGTTCACTCCTGAACCTGTAGCCTATTCACTGTGCTTAGGATTGAATCGACAGCCTTAAGCTATGCAAACTATACACTGAGCTACATCTCTAGGTACAGTTTGTTTCATTCTATAACAGATTATAAAAAGTGCTTATATAAATATCAAATCTTCATATTCATATATGTCTACATAACATTATATCATAACTCTCCTTGTAGATTTATGACACACACACAAGTACACACAGGTGAATATAAATATAATCCAAAACCTAGGTTCTGTATACGAGAGAAAATACATAGCATTTTTTTTTCTGAGTTAGGCTTATTTTACTTAATAATTTCAAGTTCCATCCATTTGCATGTACATGCCAGGATTCAATTTTTCTTAAAGATGAATAAAATTCCATTTTGTATATTAACACAATATCATCATATGTTGCTGATCATCTAGGTTGTTTCTATATCCTGTCTATTGTAATTATATATCAATAAACATGAATGCATATGTTTCTTTGTGGTGTATTGACTTAGAGTCTTTTAGAATTGTGTTCAAGGGTAAACCTGCGATAGTCCTTCCTTCCTTTCTTCTTCTTCTTCTTCTTCTTCTTCTTATTATTATTATTATTATTATTATTATAAAATAAATAGTAATTATTATTTTATTTATTTATCTATTTATTTATTTAGTTAGTTGTTTTTGGTAGTGGTGGTAGTGGTGGTGGTGGTAGGTTTTTAATAGTAATTTCCAAAGTGATTTCCAAAGTTCAGCTCTTAGATTTTTGAGACAGAGTTTTACTCTGTAAATTAGGTAGCCCTTGAACTTGGAATCCTACTACCTCAATCTTCCAAGTACTAGAAGAATTACACATATGCAACAACATGATCAACTAAAAATATTAAAAATACAAGTTGATTCTGAGCCAGTGTGATGAGACTGATGAGCAAGTAGAAACACAAAGAAAGCATGAGACCTGAAAGATAGCTAACAGTAGATTTTTTTAAAAAGCTCCCATTCCTATAAGTAAACTAGACACTCTTAGAAGTTCTTTGAACAGATAAACAGCATGATATAACTTGTGTCCTTTAAAGATTACTTTGAGTGTTATCAGGAGAAAAGATGGAGAAGCCTTGCATGTTGCAAGGGATAAAGAATATGTGTATCCAGGAAATCTAGGAGGTCTCTTGATATCTCCAATGAAGGAAGATGGACACTCTAGAGCAGATGATAGCAGTAAAAACTGGTTAGATTCGGGTAACATTTTTGAAATATACTGTATGTCATTTATATACTGGGCAGTAATATATGTATGTTTGGATACAGCACTGAACAAAGCCAATCACATGCTCTTTGTAGAACTTGCTTTCTAGTACATAGTAACACCTGACAGTTTTTGACCACTTCCTATGTTGTAAACACTTTGCTTTCTTAACTTAGTTAATGCTAATCAAACCCAACCACATAAGTAAATTCAAAGATGATGAAATTGGGGCTGATGAGCTAGGTGATTAAGAGCACTGGCTAATCTTCCAGAGAACATAGGTTCAATTCCTAGCACCCACATAGTGGCTTACAATTGTCTGCAACTCCAGCTCTAGAATATCCAATGCCTTCTTATGGTCTCTGTGAACACCAGACATGCAAATGTTACATATACATACACGCAGACAAAAACGTCATACATATAAAATCAAATCAATATTTTTAAAAGATGGTGAAATTAAGATAGTATAGAAGATAATGTGCTTCTTGACAGCATACAACTTGATAAATAAAAACCCAAGAAATTCAACTTGATTGTTAGAGAACAAGCCACTCCACCCAGCACTTGCTTTTTTGCCACACAGTAATTTCCACAGCAGAGTACCACTTAGGGTCCCCTTTCATCTTTGTTCTACATATGGCAGAGGATTTCACAGACGATTGCCAGGGTGATTTTACTGTCCAAAGCTTCCAGAGTTGGCTGTTGGTGTGTCAAGTTTTCAGAAGGCCCAGTAAACCTCATCCCTTTTGACACATACTTCACCATCTTTGTTGATACAAAACTGACTTGAACATGGTACAATAGCACACAAAAAAATGGAGGAAAGTCTAAAAAGTACTTACTGGGGAAATCTATATCCAGCCCAGCAATTCATGTTTAGAATCAAGTACTCCTCAACTGCTTGTATGGTTGTGCCTCAGTATCTGAGGAAGATTTGTTCCAGGACCCAAAAACCAAATAGCAAGGATACTCAAGTCTTTTATATAACATTATACAATATTTGTATGAAGCACGTGAATATCTTCCTAAATTCAATATTTGTATGAAGCACGTGAATATCTTCCTAAATTCCTTCAATCATTTGTAGAATACTTATTATCCCTAATAAAATGCAAGTACCATATTAATGATTGTTATACTGCATGATTTAAAGCAGTGGTTCTCAACCTGTCAGTTGCAACCCCTTGGGGGTTTAACAAACCTTCCACAGTAAAAACATATCAGATATTTACATTACAATTCACAACAGTAGAAAAATTACAGTTATGAAGTAGCAATGAAATAATTATATGGTTGTGGATCACCACCACATGAGGAATTGTATTAAATGGTCACAGTATTAAATTGTCACAGCATTAGGAAGGTTGAGAACCATTGATGGAAAGAATAACAAGAGTAAGGTCTGCACAAGTTTAGCTTAGATCCATTTTTTCCCTCAAATATATTGCTCTAAAAGAAGAAATGTTCATAGCTCCAATTCTTTCTAACTTGCAATCAGCTGATTTAAGAAACACATACAAAAGAACCCTTATTGCCAATTATTTCAGAGCATAAACTTGTACTGTCCACCCTCAACATAAACTCTCCTCTCTTACTGAAGACACCAAAATTCTTAAGTGTTCAGCCATGTTACACATGATGTTACACTTATTCTTGTTCAGTGCTACAGTGTTATCTCTTGTATGTTTGTGTGTGTGTGTGTGTGTGTGTGTGTGTGTGTGTGTGTGTGTATGCATGTGTGTGTTATGCTTTAAACAACTTCTTTTGATTCTGTACATTTTCCACCAAAACAAAAATTAAATTCTAGGTCTAAGTAAAATAATGCCTGCCATTTCTCTCAGGCTTTATTTGTACTCAGTATAGATCCAAGTATACTCCATGTGCTATCTCATTTAGTTCCAAAAGTTTGAATTAGGCTATCTCATTACTGTCGTTATCTTCAGATGATACACAAGGGGTTTTGGTGTTTGCTTGTTTGTTTGTTTGTTTTAAGGAACCCCAAAAGGCACTCAGCTAAGAAATAACAAGACCATATGTCTTTCCAATGCCCCAACCAGTTTTCTTAACCACTGACAATTTGTCCTAGTGAAAAAACACAATTACATGATTTTATCTTCAAATTTTCTCAGAAACAGCTATATAAAGGATAATTGAAGTACAATCAATTTTGCATATTTGAAGTATGTGACTCAGTAACTTGTGACATATGTATGCACCTATGATGTCATCATCATAATTAAGATAAAGATGGATGAAAATTTTGATTGCTTGCAAAAATTCCTGTGTCAAAGCTGGATACTTTTTGTTTATATTACTTTGGGCTTTAGAAGACAGAGTCTGTCTCACTGTATAGTCCTCGCTGGCTTATAATTCACTATGTAGGCAAGACTGTCATAATTTACAACATAGACCACACTGGCAAACTTGTGGAACTCTTATGCATCTGCCTCCTAAGTGCTAGAATTCCAGGTAGACATTTCTCTGCCCAACATGAAGTGTTTTCTTAGTGTACAAAACAGTAATATGCAAGAGTCCCAACTGACCATACCAACACTACCCTTAATATACTCATTCACTTGATTAATATCACGGATTGCCAATATGTAAGTTGAGATTTTCAATGCTAAACTTCCCAAGCTAAGAACAGCAAGAAGAATGGTGATAAATTCTGAGTAAGAAAATTGGAGTCACTAGTCACTGATTGATTTCTTCTTATTTTTAGAAATAAAGTATGTGGATTATTTATCAGATCAGATGAAACCTTAGTGTTCCTTTTGGGCTCTTATATATGAGAAAAATGGGCTTGGTATTTATAAGCTCTTGAAAAAAATCTTTATGTTGCCTAGAAAAGAGAATTTCTGTCTATGACAAAGGTGGCAGCTAAACTCATTTAAAAGAAAAAGGCAAAGAGAAGAAGAGGGAGATGGGAGTCAGGGAGAAAGGGAAAAAAACCTGCACACCTGTTTATTTGATGGATGTACCTAGTAGTGATAAATTGCCACCACGTTCTTAGAAAATTATGCACAGGGGCCCTGAAGGGTTTTTCTTTATCAAATTGATTTATCAATCACCTTTGCTCAAATACAGCCTGCACCGCCCACATTGCTATAACATTTTCACTCTAAATGGAGAGGAGAACTGAGGTTGAAGAAGGATTACATGAACATCTGGACCATGACAAACCACTGCCCTGGGCCACTTTACCCACCCATTTGATTTATAGTCTTCTTCATGGAATCTGATGGTAGGAAAAGAAAATTAATATCATTTAAAGCAGTATAACATTAGGATGAAAAGAGCTAGTTGTATATACTAATGATGATAATGAAGCCTTCTTAAAGAGGTGCTAGATACAGGGTCACACAGGAAGGGAGAGTGTTTCAAATGCTGTATAGCCACCAGGGATAGAGAGATACAAATGAGTGTAGCAACTGCAATGAGTATTGATGGGAAAAAACCATTTTCAGTATGAGAAGTCTCTAATGGCACTGCGTTGCTGACCTAAAAGAGACAGACACCCCTCTCACCAAAAAAATGGAAAAGACCGACACCTAGTGGGAGTGAGACCATAGGTGCCAATTAGATCTTTCGTCTTTCTACCACATCCAAAGGCAGTCAGATGTCTAGGTCTTTTAATTTGCGACGAATCCTTGCCTACCCATCAGATATAAAGTAAGTGCTTAGAACAGATTTTACGAGCAACAGGGGTTAGCACAAAAGAAAAGTTAAGCAGGGAGAAAGAAATTCTGCAGAGAAAACATTCTGCTTGCTTTTCCTGTGAAAACAGAAATATCCCATAATGGGAATGACTGGGAAACCTCCCTGTGGTAAACTTGGTTGCCAAGTACTTCCAGTCCTCAATTTCTCCACTAAAGGCAGGCTGTAACTCGTGCAGTAGTCTAGAAAAAAAAACACATTTAAGAGAACAATATTTACTTATTTTCCATTGATTATATAAAAATTTGATCCTGAAATTTCCAATGCAAATACGTAGAAAGGTACTGCGAAGCTCGGTACAAAGAGTCTCTAAATTCTGATGAGTCTTTAATGGTAGGAAAGACCTGTCCACTCTCAGTGGGAATGACCTCTCTCTCCTCGTTTAAAATTAAACTTACATGTCCTAAAAAGCAATACATAATGGCCTCCCTCCCCTATGGCCAATTCTTATACAGAGGATAGTTCTGTAACTCCTCAGTAGCTACACACAAAAACTCTCATGCTTCTCAGCTAGTAACTGGTCAGATATACAGGGAACGTGTGCAACAATGTACATTAAAGGTAGAGGATACAAATGGAAGACTGGAGGAATTCATTTATGTCAGTTTGCTATGAGAGATTCTGCATTTAATGTTGTACCTTGTGGATCTTGAAACGTTTCTAAAAGTGTTGTTGTTTGATGAGGTAAAACAAGAACCAAGAGACTTCTAGAGAATAAATTAGAAGTCTTAGACCTACCTTACTTTATAGAGGAAGCGATTCAAAAGTGTAGTGAGAATAGAATTTTTAAGTTGACTTATCATTTAAGACCACCTCAGCAATTCTTGAAAAGTCTAAAAAACATGATTCTTCATGGCTGTGTAAGTTGATTATTGGTGTCACTGACAAGTTTTAGTATTGATTTTCTCTATAGGACAGACCTTAGACTAGAAGTTGTAGTCCCAGACTTGTAAAATGTAAATAAGATGAATAGAATTGAGTACCAGGGGCAAGTATGACACTCATTTACTACCAAAGCATGAGTGTGGTTAATATAAAGGACAACAGAGCCAACATAGCAATCCATATGGTAAGACATCTGCAAACCTATGGCATTAGCTAGCTGGTAATAGAAACCCTGAAACGTGAACTACACTGGAAGCCTAATCAATTGCTTAATTGCATAACTAAAAAGGTCCCATGTTAAATGAGCAATAATGTCCAACCAGAATCATAAAATCAAAGTGAATGAACTCCATGACTTCAATCATTTGACAGACCCAGAACACCTTAAATGAAGAAGAGGTTAGAACCCTTGATAAAAGATCTCAGTCTACTAGAAAATTCTATTCTGTTAATCTTCCCTGTATCCTTCCCAAAAAGGATCCATAGCTTACTTTTAGTAGAATTGTGCACTATGCCATAGGTACATCTCCCAACATGAGTTCTAAAGTGACAGTGTGCCCCACTGTTCAGAGTATTAGCTTATTTCGATCAGGTATCAATAGTGCTTTATCTCTGGATTTAGTCACAGTAGACATAATTTGAAAGTATCGCCCACTGCTTGGAGTAGTAGCTTCTGGAGATCAGATATCAATAGTCCTTTAGCTCTGGACTATTTCACACTAGACATAATATTTTATTCAACCCCTTCTGGTGGCTTCTTCCAAAATTGAGACTGTACAATTGAAATACATACACTTCACAGTTGGAAAATCATCACATTCCTTTGCTGACCTGTACATTGAGATATAAAAGTTCAAACAGATGCCACTAGAACCATTTGTTCCTCTATAAGCAGCAAAGCAAAAGCCACATCCTATTCCTCAAAGAACTGCAGAGATTGATGTCATCCTCAAAGACTTGAAAGATACAGGAGTAGTGATTTCTACCACATCAGCTTTCACATCATCATCTTGGCCTATGTAAATGGTAGTTTGATCATGGAGAATAATGGTAGATTATTGTAAAGTGAACAAGGTATTGACTACAATTCCAGCTGCTGTATTAGATGTTTCCTTACACAAAGAAAAGAACATGCTTCCGCTTGCATGGTTACTTTCTCTGATGCAGTGATAAATACTTTGACAAACACAACTTCAGTGATGAAAGGTTGATTCTGTCTCCCTGTTCAAGGGCATAGTCCATCATAGTGAGGAAGTCAAAAAGACAGGGTCTTGAACCATCTGGTCACAATGCAACCATAACCAGGAAGCAGAGAACAATTAATGTATATTGCTGCTTAGCTCCCTTTCTCCATTTAAATAGTTCACAATCCAAGCCTGGGATCTACTACCCATGATGAGCAACTCTGGCCACATCAGATGAAATCAAGGTCATTTTCTGATAGGCATATGTAGATGCCCTTCTCCCAGGAAAGTCCAGATTCTGTCAAGTTGAAACAAACTATCACATCATTGCTGCTGGGATGTAACTGATTAGCAAGTGGATATTCTCCACCTATGTGCATAAACCATCACCAGAACCCTTTCATCCTGCTGGTTCTGTTTATCTGGACAAATATTCGGTGGTACATACCTCTATTACACATTTGTTGATACACTTTGTAAATAACAAATGTATAAGTCTATTTATTGTGAATTTTATGTATAGCTTTGAAGGTTTCACTTAAACTAATTTAAATAATGTTTAATTTATGGCTTATAGTGCACATTCAAACTCATCCCATACGGCCTTAAATTGAAATTGTATGTCTTCCATCTGTACAAAAATATAATACATTTAATATAATATGATAACAAAATAAAAATACAATGCTCACATTTTTTTTGTATTCTAGGCTTTGTAATATTAATGGCAAAAGTTTTATATTTATATATCTCAACTTTTTGCTAAAATATCCCATTACATTTGAAGAGACTTAAATAGGAAAACTACTTTTCTTTCTATATATTGTATCTGTTTTAAAAAAAAAAAACAGATTTTTCCTGTGGCTGTGGAAAAAAATAGTCTAACAAAAAACAATTTGGGGGAAATGGTTTATTGTGGCTCACATTTCAAGGATACAGCCCAATTATGGCAGCAGGAGCTTCTTGCAATTTATTTCATTGCATCCAGCCAAGGGCCAGAGTGATGACTGCTAGTGCTCAGCTTTCATTCTCCCTTTTATTCATTCCAGGACCTCAGCTCATATTTATATGTCATCCCAAGTCAGTTATTAGCCTAATATAGATAATTGTTCACAAACATACCCAGAGCTTTATCTCTGCAATGCTTATGGATCCTGCCCAGTTGACAGCCAACATCAACCATCTGATATACCAGTGTAGCTCCCACTTTCTGTCCTCATAATACCCTTCTACACTTCCATATTTTTACATTCTTTCTTTTGCTATAAGACTTCCATTAGTAATTCTCCTGCTATGGGTCTGTTGCTTGTGACATCATTCAGATTTTTCAGTCTATTTTTTTTTAATCTTCATTTCTGAAAGATATTTTTAAGTATAGAATTCTAGGTTATACAGTTGCCTTTCATTACTGTGAAAATGTTGCCTCACTTTCTTCTCATTTTATAACTTCTGAGAACTCTTGAGTTATCCCTATAACTGAGAACTTAAGATTTCTGTTCCTCCGACTGCTTTCAATTCTCTGTTTATCACTAATGCTGAATAGTTTAATTCTGATGTTTCTTCATATAGTCCCCCCTTCAGGTTTCCTAAACTTAAAGGTTCATGATCTATACATAAATATGTTTATTTCATAAAATTGATATGTATTTCAACTACTATATTTCAAAGACTTTCTCTGCCGGCACTATTTTCTTTCATACTATGGTGATTTCAGTCACAATTATGTCTCTTACTAAGATGTTCTTTGATTTACTGATACACATTTGTTATATGTTTCTGTGTATTATTTTAAATAGTTATTGCCATGTATTCATTTTTTCTTCTTTGTCGTATAATTGACATTGATCTTCTGAAGTGAGATCACTTCATTTCTTGTGCTTTTCATCTCTTAAATGTTTAAATTGGATCTTTTATACCTTCAATGTGCTTGCTTAACAGTGTCTTAAACTATATACTGGTATATGATTCATATACGGCGCATGCACAAATTTCCCTACTAAATAATGCATTTTAGTGACTTTTAGTATATTTAGTATATTTAGTATATTTATAGAACTGTGAAACAATTAGAATGCAAGAAAGTACAAATGGACAAAAACATAGAAAAGTGGTATGCATCTTTAGCCATCAGAGCTGTGCAGATTGAAACAACTTTGAGAATCCATGGCACTCCAGTCAAAATGGCTACCATGAAAAAAAAGTAAATACTAGTAAGGATGTGTAGAAAGAAAGATTCTCTAGACACTACTGTAAGGAATACAAATTAGTGTAACCACTGTGGAAATCAGTATAGATGTTTTCAAAAAGCTGAAACTACAATCTAATATGATTTTTGCTGTACTAGCCTAGGAATCAAAGTCAGCATGAATTAAAGATCCTACATGCCACATTTATTGTGACAGTATTCACAATATAAAAGTTATAGAATCACCTTAACTCCCCAGCAAGAGATGAATGCATAAAGAAAATATGGCATCAATACACAGTAGAATATTATTTAGACACAAAGATTAATGAAATCATATTGCTTGCAGGGAAATGTTTGAAACTAGAAATCATATTAGTAAAATAAACCAGTTGCATAAAAACAAATATCACAAGTTGTCTCTTACATTCAGAATAGAGATTTAATAAAGAAATGTGAAAGATGAAGAAGGGATTATTTGGGAACATATAAGAGGCCAGGAGGAGGGAAGAAAAGGGACCAGAGAGACCAGTGGGTGTGATGTATATAAACAGTGTGTGAAAATGCCACAATGACACTAATTATTTTGTATGATTATTATATATTTGTGCAAAAAAATTTTTATAGCAAATTTTAGAATATTTTTCTTTAGTCACTTATCCTTTAGCTACTACTTTCTCGACCCTCCTAATTCTGTGACCCTTTAAAACAGTAGGCTGATTTCCAAGGTGGATAATCCATTTTATAGTGCCAAAAAGAAGTGTATGAGGATTCCAATATCTTCATATATTCAACAACACCTGTTACTTTCTTTCTTTAGTACAGCCACCATAGTGCCTATGAAATAGCTTTTCACTACTGCTAAAATTTGCATTTTCCCAGAAGTAATGGTGTTGGCTATTCATCTATCTTCTGAGAAGAAACAAAAATAAGAAGTCTAAATCCTTTTCCCTTTGAAAAATTATTTCCTATTCCTATTCTATTTGTATATAGTGAATTTATATATAGTGACTTTTGGTTCATTTCACTCCATTTTACCCTGTCTCACTCCTCCTCCTTTTCCTTTTAAATTATTTCTTCTTCTCAACATGGTCCCTTTCCTGCATGCATTCTTTCTGTGTATAACCTGCCAAGATTAATTGGGGTTGCCTACCTGAGCACAGATGGGAGATTATTTACTGAAGAATGGGCAATTTAGTAAATAAGGTGATACATCTTCCTCTATTTACCATTAGCTATTAAGAGTCTCTCAATGATCCTATCCTCCTCCAATGATGAAATAATTGACATAACAAACCTGCAGGCCTCGTGCAAGTAACCACAGCAGGGGCTTATTGGCCTTACCCTCATTTTACATCGGAATATTCATTTTCTTTAAGAATTACTTATTTTAAAAAATCACTTATTTAATGTACATGACTACACTGTAGTTGTCTTCAGCCACACCAGAAGAAGGCATCAGATCCCATTACAGATAGTTTTGAGCCACCATGTAGTTGCTGGGAAGTGATGTCAGAAACTCTAGAAGAGCAGTCAGTGCTCTTAACTGCTGAGCCATCTCTCCAGCCCCTGGAATATTCATTTTCTTAATGTTGAACTTTAAGAGTTTGTTGAATATCTTTGATAAGTAGATCATAAGCTGTATCTTTTTCTTTAAACATTTTTCATACAATATATTTTGATCTTTTATAAGCAGTTTCTACCTCTTAAATTATCTTCCCATTTTCTTGACATTTTCTTAAGCATAGCGTGAGATTTTAATGTCAATGAAATACAGTTTATCAACACATCTCTTCATGGGTCAAGACTTCAGTGTTAGATCTATAAAATTACCAGTATACACATGTTCACCAAGATTTTCTTTTATCTTTAGATGATGTAAAGTTTTTCATTTTGATCCATAATCCATCCTGAACTAATGTCTATAAATGGTATGAGATCTCTGTCTAGATAAATTTTTGAAAGTGGATCTCTAGTTGTTCCAGGACTATTTGATTGGAAGATAACTTCTGGTTTACTATAGTGCCTTTGTTCCTTTGTAAAAAGACAAATGGTGTTTACAAAGCTCTACTTCTTGGCTTTCTTATCTATTTTTGTCTATTCTATTGATCTTCTTGTCTATTCTTTTGCCAACTACATACTGGCTTGATCACTGTAGCTTTAAGCATATTTTTACAGGTTTGATAGTGTCAGTCCTATCCAAAAGAATTTATTCTTCACCTTCAACTCTGAGTTGACTACTCTTTGTATTTTGCTTCTTTGTATAGATACGACAATCAGCTTGTCAATATCAGAAAAAGACATGCTTTGTGTTTGCAATTGTCTTGAATTTATAACTAATTAAGAACTAACATCTCAACAACATTTAGTCTTCCAATTAGCATAGATACTTTTCTTCCATTATTTTAAGGTTATTTGTTAGCAGAATACATTTTTTTTTCATTTTTTTGGTAGAGGTGGTGCAATTGTAATGTGGTTTTTTCAATATCGTGTGTTTATTATTTGTATGTAGAATGGGGTGCATATTAACAGTGTTTTCTTTCTCCCCCTGATTCTTCCAGATTTTCTACATAGATAGGTATGGGGTTTTTTTGTTTTGTTTGTTTTTTTTTTTTTTTTTTTTTTTTTTTTT
>NC_045030.1:137552611-137554980 GCF_008632895.1 Mastomys coucha | reverse complement strand
TGATGCTAAAAGAGAAAGTTTCAAATGTCATAGCAGAAAACAGGATGTTGGCTGTAGAATTTTTGTAAAAGTTCTTAATAAGGTTGAGAAATTCTACCTCTATTTCAAATTTATTGAAAGTCCTTTTTGGTCTCAAATGGAAATTGGGAATTTTGAAATGCTCTCTGTCTATTGATAACAGTCATATGAATTTTTTTAAAGATTTATTTATTTATCTTATGTATGTAAGTACACTGTTGCTCTCCTCAGACACACCAGAAGGGGGGCATCAGACCCTGTTACAGATGGTTGTAAGCCACCATATGGTTGCTGGGAATTGAACTCAGAACCTCTGGAAGAGCGGTCAGTGCTCTTAACCACTGAGCCATCTCTCCAGAATTTTTGTCTTTGGCCTATTTTCTTGTTTTTATAAACCACTTTATAGAGGTATTATTAATATACAAAGCAATAAATATTTATTGTTTACAACTTAATAACTTTGAACATAAAGCATACCTGTGAAATTATTACAATTTATAACATAATATATCCAGGTGCTAAAGAGATGGATCCACAGTTAAGAGCACTTTCTTCTCTTGCAGAGGACTGCAGTTTGATCCCCAGTACCACTCACTATCAGTCAACACCCAATCACCTGTAACTTCAGCAACAGAGGACCGAGAGCCCTCTTCTGGTCTCCTCAGTAACTAATGCAATTGTTCATAAACCCAGAGAAACACAGATACATACAAATAAAATGGATCTTTAAAGAAGAACCTATTGATCCTCTTTCAAATTTTCCTCCTACTTCATCATTTTTTATGAGAATGTTTAATGTAAGATCAACTTTTTAAGCATATACTTCAGCAAGCAATATAAGGCTGTCAACTCTAGACCTGGTGTTGGATACTGGTGTTGGTCCTGTAACTCACTCATCTTTTGCAAATCAAACTGTACTCTTTTATTAATATCTGCTTATCCCCATCCTAGTTCTTGGCAATCACCTCTTTATTTTGTTTCAATCACTTTGACTATTTTAGACTCCTTGTATTTATACAACTGTGGATTTTTAATTCTGCATATTACTGACACTGTTTAACATAATATCATCTAGGTTCATTTGGCTTGCAAATGAAAACTCTCTTTAGGTTTAAAGCTGAATAATATAAATTGTATATGTTGAATTTTCTTTATTCATTTGCTGTCAATTGACATCTAGGTTGTCTTCATGTTTGGGGTATTACAAATAATGCTCAGGTAAGCATAGTAACACATTTGTCCACAATCCTTTTCATCTCCTGTTAGACCATACTGGCCTCTTCCATAGATATATCTAGCAATATTTGTAGCTATGTATTTTAAGCAATTACATGTAGTTTCTAAGTCATATTATACACATTTTCCAGTGTTTGTTGTTAGTTCTGTAGTGCCAGTATTTGTCTTCTGTTCACTTAAACAGAGAGGTCTTTAAATATCCTGAACTAATAGCCCCTCTACATTTGTCTGACAGTCTCTGTGTGTTAAAGCAAGCATCAATATTCTGGAAGGCAGTTAACATTTGTGTGTTCACCTCTACTTTTATTGGGTTGAGACTCAACATCATTCTTACACTATCTTCTGCCAGTAAGACTTCGCAGGCCATTTCTGAGCAAACATGGCAGGACAAGCATCTTTAGAATAAGATGTTGAAACCTTTGGACATATGACAAGGACTGGTATAGCCAGGTCATATGGTAAATTTATTTTTAGCACTTTTGAGAATTCTGCACATTAGTTTGGCAGGGCATTCCTGAGCAAAGAATGAGAGAATAAACAGTGTTTGTGTCTGGGTTATTCACTCAATATAATATTTTCTGGTTCTATCCATCTACCTGTGAATCTCATTTTTCTTCATAGCTGAATAGTGGGCACATTTTTGTTGTCCATTCATCACTGGATGGACATTAATGCGGCTTTCATTCCATAGTTATTGTAGACAGAGCAGAAAGGAACATGGCTGAACAAGTATCTTTAGCATTTTGAGAATTCTGCACACTAGTTTCCAAAGTAGCTCCACCAGCTTGTAATTCCTCCAAAGGGAATACGGGTTTCTTTTCTCCCACATCCTCTCCAGTACTTGTTATCAGCTGTTTTCTTAACCCTCGCCATTCTGATTGGTATGAGATGAAATCTTAAAGGGGCTTTAATTTGCATTTTCCTAATTGCTAAGGACTGTGGCTTTTTGAGAGACTTCTTAGCTATATTATTTCTTCTCTTAAGAACTCTCTGCTCAGATCTGTAGCCTATTTTTAAAGTGAGGCCTTTACTTTCCTGAGTCTTTGTTTTATGAGTTCTTTGTGTATTCTGGATAGCAATCCTCTTTCAGGTGTCTAGCTAGCAAAGAGTCTCTC
>NC_045030.1:137550129-137552601 GCF_008632895.1 Mastomys coucha | reverse complement strand
CTTTTATCAATTGTTGGTACTAATTCCTGAGCAAATGGGATCCTGTTCACAAAGCCCTGCCCTGCACTTGTACCTGTAGGGTACTACCTATGATTTCTTTTAGATTTTCAGCATTTCAGTTTTCTCACTGAGACCTTGATCCATTTTCAGTTGATTTTTGTGTGGAGTGAAATATATGAGCCTAGTTTCATTCTTCGGCATGTGGATAGCGGATAGCCAGTTTCCCCAGCATCATTTAGTGAAGATGTTGTCTTTCCTCCAGCACCTTTATTGTTTTGTTTGTGGGTTTGTGTCTTTCAGATTTTATGAAACTATAATTACCTGGCTTCTTGGTCTGGCAGAAAATACCAATATAAATCAAAATGCATATTTTATTATTAAATAGGATTGCTTGCTGAGCTAACTGTACATACATATTTACTCTTCCCATATTAAAAACAATTTGGGCTGGGACTGGTGGCACAGGCTTAAGCAGGGCGCTCAAAAAAAAGTTCAAGTCCTACCTGAGCTACAGAATGACTTCAAGGCCAGCCCACAGGCAACCTAGGAAGACTGTGTCTAAATATAAAATGGAACAAGGGATAAGTATATATCTTAATGGTAAAGCAATTGCCTAGCATGTATAAGACCCTGGGTTGAATCTCTAGTAACACAAAGGTATGGGGGTTTTGTTTGTTTTGTTTTGTTTTGTTTTAGTATGGGTAACTTTATATTAGGAAAATAAATTGTTTATAACCATATATATGTATCTTATTTTATTTTAATCTTTTAAATAGAATTATAACACTTTCCTCCTCTTTCTCCCTCCACACCTCCCAGTTACTGCCCACTCCCACATACTACTCAAGTGGATAGCCTCTTTATCTTTGATTGTATTTGTTACATACATATACATGTGTGTCTGAGCACACAACTATATATAAAAAGAACCTGATGAGCCTGTTTTTGTTGTTTGTGTATATATGGTTTCAACACTGGGCACTCTACATGGGCAAGCAATAAATGGGCTCATCTGCCAGAAGAGGCTAATTCTCCTTTAGGCAGTCAGCAGCTGTCTATCATTAATTGTCTAGGGGTGGGACAAACATGAAAATTTCCCCCTTCCACATAAACATTGATATTGCTAATTTTCAGGTCTTATTTACACAGGCATCAGTAGGAAAGGCTGTTTCACACCAGACTTCCTATTACTCTAATTCCTGCAAGCTTACCACCATTTCTTTCAAGATATACCCTGAGCCATAGTTGCAGGAGCCATGGTACAGAAATGTCTGTCTGAGCTGAACTCCTTGCAGTCAATTGATTGATCTCTGTATTGTGTCCAGTTGTAGTTTTCTGTGATGGTCTCCACTTGCTGTGAAGAGAAGCTTCTTTGAGGTCAGGTGGTAGCTACACTTTCCTGTGGGTTTAAGGATACAATTTAGAGTGCTCAGAAGTATTTTTTTTTTATTTCTTCTTAAATCACTTTATTTAATCATTCAAAAAGAAGGAACAGCTTATAGATCATGAGAAGGGGAAGGAAAGGGATGTCAATAATCATGTATGTAATATCCTGACTGCAGAGTGGGGGGGGGGAATTATTTTGAAAGAAAAGGTAAATTATAGATGATGCTGATTCCAAGGTCAAGACCATATGATCCATAATTCTCACCCTATTGTTTTCTGTACTCTTTGGTTGGTGGCTTAGTCCCTGGGAACTCTGAGGATACTACTTAGTTCATATTGTTGTTCTTCCTATGGGGCTGCAAGGACCCTTCAGCTCCATTGGTCCTTTCTCTAGCTCCTTCATTGGGGACCCTGCACTCAGTTCAATAGATGTCTGTGAGACTCTACATCTGTATTAGTCAGGTACTGTCAGAGCCTCTCAAGAGACAGCTATATTGGGCTGGCTTGTCCTTCCTTCAGTCTCTGCTCCATAGTTAGTATCTGCATCTCCTTCCATGGGTATTTTGTTCCCCCTTTTAAGAAGGAATGAAGTATCCTCATTTTGGTCTTCATTCTTCTTGAGATTCTTATGGTTTGTGGATTGTATTTTGGTTATTCCAAGCTTCTGGGCTAATATCCACTTATCAGAGAATGCATACCATGTGTGTTCTTTTGTGATTGGGTTACCTCACTCAGGATGATATTCTCCATCCATTTACCTAAGGATTTCATAAATTCATTGTCTTTAATAATTGAATAGTACTCCATTGTGTATGTGTACCACATTTTCTGTATCCATTCCTCTGTTGAGGGACATCTGGGTTGATTCCAGCTTCTGGCTATTATAAATAAGGCTGCTATGAACATAGTGGAGCATGTATCCTGATCTCTTTCCTAGGTTTTCTAACTCCAGAGTTGTCTCCCTTTGTGGTTTTTTAATTGTTTCTACTTCTATTTTTAGATCCTGGATAGTTCTGTTCAATTTCTTCACCTGTTTGGTTGTGTTTCCCTGGGGTTTTTTTTTTGTTTTGTTTTGTTTTTTTGTTT
>NC_045030.1:137535684-137549808 GCF_008632895.1 Mastomys coucha | reverse complement strand
TGCTGGGATCCAAACTCAGGACCTTCGGAAGAGCAGTCAGTGCTCTTACCTGCTGAGCCATCTCGCCAACCCGTCCTGTAATTCTTTAAGAGATTTTTATGTTTCCTCTTTAAGGGCTTCTGCGTGTTTACCTGTGTTCTCCTTTATTTCTTTATGAGAGTTATTTATATCCTTCTTAAAAGCCTCTATCAGCATCATGAGATATGATTTTAAATCCACATTTTGCTTTTCTGGTGTGTTGGGGTATCCAGGACTTGCTGTGGTGGGAGAACTGTGTTCTAACCATTCCAAGTAGTCTTGGTTTCTGTTGGTAAGATTCTTGCCTTTCGCCATCTGGTTATCTCTGGCATTAGATGTTCTTGCTGTCTCTAGCTGAAGCTTATTCCTCCTATAGGTTTGTAAGCCTGTGTCAGCACTTCTGGAAGACCAGCTCTGTTCTGGCAGAACTTGTGTACAGAGGGCTCTGGAATAGCCCAAGTTCTGGGTGCAGATAAGACCAGAAGGATCCTGTCCCAGCTACTCTACTGTTCTTGAGCCTCATGTGCTCCTTGCCACCTCGCTCCAGACAGTTATTGGAGAGAAAGTGGCTATTGCCACACACACTTTGAGTGACAGCAGTTTTAGGCAAAAGCTTCATGGAAGCCAGTCTCCTGCTCCTGCATCATTCCCTAACTCAGAGGTAGTCCAGATATGTCCTTGTGAACTCGCACGCTAGGTACCCACCAATATATGATTTATTAATAGCTAGACAAAATTGGACATTGCTATCTGACCTTTACCAATGTTCCAACATCTTAGCCAAACCCTAGCTTGGAATTTCGTAAAGAATGTTACCCATCCAAACTAATTGCCTCCCGCATTGTGGGTAAGGCATTGAAGTTTACAGAATGGGAGACTTATCCTAGGACAAGGTGGATGCCCTTCCCCTTGCCCACCTGGCCAGAACTCTCATCCCACAGAACAAGGGCTCCCTGCAAGAAACCCTAGTCCATGGCAGGCTATCTCACTTCCGAGCACAGGAGTGAAGGCACTCCTGGGAGAACAGGTCTCTCTTGGGGGGAACCATGTCCAGTGGGCTAGTCTATGGTTCTTATAGATAGTATTGTCAGCACAGGCGACTTATCTTCCTATAAGATACATATACATACATACATATACACAAAAATGTATATGTTAGACTCTACATCTTTTGATAAAAATTTTGCATCAAAATTTCACATTTGTCTCATTTTTATGCCATAGCCACAATGTGATATGTAATAGAAACAGCATTTCCTTAAATGCCACCAATTTTAATAGACAACTTAGAAATAAGAATTTCCTAGTTCATAGCATTGGAAAGATGGCTTAATTGTTAAGAGAACTTCCTACTCTTGCAGAGGACCTGGGTTCAGTTCCCAACATTCACATGGCTGCTCTGTAACTTCAAGTCATAGAGTATCTGGTGCAATGCCCTCTTCTGGCCTCTGAGGGTACTACATGCATGTGGTACACAGATAGACATAAGTAAAGCAGTACACAAGGCTCAGTGGTGGGCTGGAGAGATGGCTCAGTGGTTAAGAGCACTAACTGCTCTTCCAGAGGTCCTGAGTTCAATTCCCAGAAACCACATGGTGGCTCACAACCCTCTGTAATGGGATCTCATGATCTCTTCTGATGTGTCTGAAGACACCCATAGTATACTTATATAAATAAAATAAATAAATCTTTAAAAAAAAATAAAATAAATGTTAAGAAAGTTTCCTAAACAAAAAACTCTGGAGTAATATTAAGAAAAATGTAAGTCAGAGAAATGGGGTTTTCCTAAAGATTTTTCAGGAAAGACAAAACTGTTTTGGCTGGGTCTTCGTAGAGGTGGAAACCCACTCTGTTTTCTCTAGTTACTATGATGATTCAGAACATTTTGATTATTGTATTTCTAATTCTGCAGCATATCAGAGCTACCATGATTCTGCAAAGTGGGTTATAGGGTTAGTGGGAGTGAAATTGTCATAGTTTTTTTCTATTTTTTTAAATCAAGATTGAGTTTTTTTCCTTTAAAAAATGCTTCTTGGATTGTTACAAGGCTTTAAAGAAATTTTGACATTTTTTGACAATTTTTCCCAGAATTTTCATAGACCTTATGGGGAGATCAGACTCATGTGGGTTCATGTGACTTCTTAAATTACAATTGTGCCAGAAATTATTTTCCTGGGCTGAGTATTTTCACATTCCTAAAAATACTCTTCAATCTCAATAGAGCAAAGACATTTGGAAAAAATTTTTAACCTTGTAAATAAATTTTTTCAGATGAGAGCAGGGACTGATTTATTTTGGAGTCTACTGAGGTATGACTTACCATCTCAATTCCCGTTATTGATAAAAATTTCTAGTCTAGACAGTGGCCATAGGAGCTCTACCATTTGCTCTGTGTGAGTGCTGGACAATAGTATTTTTAATCTCTAAGCAATATGTTCTCTAGTTGTGAGCTGTCTTGTCACATACACATTGTAATCATTGTTCTCCTTAATGCCAATGTGGAATCCTATATGGACATCTGGGGCTTTTTTTCCTACAGTTCTCATCCTATTGGTCTGTCCTGTAATCTGTGGTTGCCTTGGTTTTCACTTCATCTCTGTCTGCTCATCACAGAGAAGATAGTAGTCTCTGATTCAATCCCCTTTCCATGACCTGGGAACTCACGGTGACAAGCTTGTACAATTATAGAGTTCTCCTCACTTGCTTCCATCTCTCAGTGACCACTTTCATTGGCTGATGTGTTCTATCCTATTTACTTTTGCTTGGTTCAAATAGAAGGTGAGATTCAACTCCTGTTATTTCATCTGGACCAGAGGCATAAATCTGTCCTATGGCAGTCTTTTAAGCTTAAATTTGCATTGTTAGCAATCTCTCACTGCTTTCTTCTAGAAAAATCAATAAAATAATAAATCTAGATCTGACATGAAGCATTTACCAAGTCATGAGAGATAAAAGAATTCCAAAGATCTTTTCCCGTGACCAATTTTAAGGTATTAAAAATACATAATGTTTCTACTAGAGATACGAGTTTTAAAAATTAACTTCAAAAGAATAAATAACAGTAAAATGTAGCAGAAAAGAAATAGGATCTGATATTTAAGTTGCCTCTTTGTTTTTTAACATAGTTAAGTGTAAGTTGATATACTTTCATTTCAATAGTAATCATATTGAAAAATTACTGTCACAGATTTAAAGATCAACTACTTAACCATCTGCATCATACAAATGCCTCTATATCTGGCAATTAGAATCATCATGAAAGTCTGTGTGTGTCAGGAAGCAAGAAAGAATTCATTTAAACCCTTGTTCCATGCTCACCAGGGTGTGGGGATATAAATGGTTATACACATATAACCATTTGACCACCACAAAAACAAAATCCATACTAAAATCTTTGATATTACAAGTTCATGAAGATAGATCTTGACATCCTTTTTAATTTCTAAGAATTACCTTTCAAGATGATAAAGTATCCCCTGTGAGCAACAATACAATAAGCCTGTCACCTGATACCTTTATAGATATTAAAGCAGCTAAATAAGAACAAAGCCCGATTTCTTTGGCCTACAGGATATGTGCTTAGAAGGTATAATAGAAACAGGTATAGAAGAAAAATTAGAAAGAAAAGGTAGAAATGTTCAAATTAAAATATATTTCTTGTACTTTATTTCAGAAATTCAGTTCTGAAATATTCATGTATCAGAATATATTGAAGAAGGCAAGGCAATAGTTGTGCTCTCTTGCCTTGGCCCAATTACTCACTAGTAAGGAAGATTGCCCAAGCTCCTAGCTATCTGTCTTACCTGCCTTCTTGATAGCATACCAATTTTAGGGAAAGAATTTGAAGGGAGAAAAAGATAATAAGGCTATCCCAAGCCTTATACATTTAAGGTACCTTTAGGATCATAGCAAAACTAAAAATATTGAAAAGTGATGGATGTACAGCAGTTCACAGGAAAACAAGAAACTCCTAGTGAACAGTCATAGAAAGTGGGGATGACTGATTTGGTAAGGAAATTTGGGATTGTAATAGTGAGAAAGAAATTGGAAGAAGGATCCCATTCAAATTCCCTTAAAAATACATTAGAATAAACCTACCAAGGAAACAAAAGGCTACTACTGAAAACTCCTTAAAACACTGAAGGATAAAATTGAAGAAGACACTAAAACATCAAAGGACTTCTCTCGTGTTCCTGAATTGAAAGAATTAGTATTGTGAAAGTTGCTGTATTCTATCATAAGCAATCTACAAAGTCAGTGACATTTTCTTTAAAATTCCAATGACATTCTTCACAGAAATAGAAAATGCAGTCTTAAAATTTACATGGAAGAGACTGTGTGATGGTTCGGTGGGTAAAACCCCCTGCCACCAAATCTGCTGACCTGAGTCCAATCTCTGGAACTCTCATGGTGGAAGGTAAGAACTGACTCCCACAATGTGTTTTCTGACTATACACACATACATTACTCTAGCATGCATCTGCTCATCCACAAGAGCAGTATATCAACCAATAAGATGAAATAAAAAGTGTTTAAAGCTCATGGAAGTACAAGAGGCCATAGATAACCAAAGCAATTCTGACTGAAAAACAATGCTGTGGGTTTTAGCTGACGTGAGTCTAAGCTCTCCTAAAGAGACATAATACTGAGACAGCTAGAACAGACACAAATATCTACAGAATAGAAGAACAGAAGATCTAGATGTTTCATGCAACTTTCAGCTATGTATTAGCACACAATATCCATGGTTAAGAAGAAGGAAATTAGATCTTTCCTTCACTCTTTACAAAACCCAACTCTAAGTGGGTCAAAAACTTTAATATAAGACTTGAAACACTGAACTTACTAGAGGAAAAAGTAGGGGAAACATTTTATGACATAGGTTATAGGCAATGACTTCCTGAATATGATTCCCACCACTCTGGAAACAATACCAACAACGGACAAGTGTGATTTCACAAAATTAAAAAAATGTCCACATGACAAACAGTAATGGAGTAAGCATACAACCTATAGAATGGAAGAAACCTTTTTTACCTATGTTTGCTTTAAATCTTCCAATAACTGAGAGAGGCCTGAAATGTAGACTCTGGAAATATGGGTTATAACTGATTCAGCCACTTATTAGTACTGGAGTCTTGGGGTCTTTCCTTCCTGTGATGCTAAAAATACTCAAGGCAGATGATGATTTTGTGACCTAGACAAGGATATGTGGAAGAATTAATGAGACAATGTATGCAAAAGAAAGTGGTAACTATAAAATTCCTTTTAAAAAAGGAGAGAGAGAATTAAAAGCCTGATGACCCTAGAGACACTTCATCTGGAAGTGACTGGCCAAGAAGAACTTTTCTAATGAGAGCCACAAAATCCCAAGATACTATACTATTCAAGAAACTCTGGAAATAAATAAAAGTCCCAGAGTGCACAGTACATTAGGAAACTTACTGGATTTAATTTTCTGAACTGCTTCCTATAAAAAGTAGGAGCACAATGTGACTAACTAAATGCCACTTTAGAAAGATTCAGGTCAAATGACATTAGTCAAATGATAGCTCCATGAATCACTGGTGATGTTCAGATTACGCCAAACTGTCTGCCAGAAAAAAAAAAAATATGGGGAAGTCATTAATTTATGTACACAAACTAAAAACAATGTAGCTCAAGGATAACATTTTATCTATTTCAGGATTTTTAATTATAAAACTTCATTTAACCCTTCAGTGACTACTAGCACACATTCATGGAGTCATTTGCAGCTTGTTTTGTTTTAATCATGGTCTCATACTTGTGCTTGTATTTAAAAATGCTAGTAAAATTTTTCTATAGTCAGATCAGAGCATAGTATATATTCTCTCAGTCTCACCTCCAAAACCCACGCCCTTGCAAGAAAAGTGCTGGGATAAAGGACAGGAAAAATAAGACAAGGCGACTGTAACCTGAAATCATCTGTGAGAGAGGAAAAAAAACTGAAAAGAAGCCAAAGCTTGCAGCCAAAAAGAACAGTTTACATCAGCATTTAATGAAGAGAACAGGGTACAGACTGGATATGTAACTAGAAATCGATCATGAGAGGAAGAGGAGGAGCCAGAACATAAAATACTTGACAAGCAGACTATTATATGTTACTGCCTTCTATTTATATAAGGTTGAGTACATATTGAAGAACTAGGTAAAGAGCTTAAAAAATGGAATAAGCCTACTGCAGTAATTATATGGGGTCTAGAGAGAGCATCCTGATTAACAAGTGATCTGCCATCCACATGTGAGAAATACTTTGTGGATGACAGCATCATAGGTTACATTAATAATAGGAATAATAGGCATTATCTTCATTCTTGAAAGGGACAATGGAGGAAAATATCCCTTCTAACAAAGCAATCCTTAGACTCCAGTAAAAGAAAGACCTTGTCTGGTTCCCTTATGATGCAAATCAAAGATTACAATGATCCATTAAGATGCCTCTGAGTAAATTGCCTGCTATTTCTGGAAGTCAGCCCTAAGGAGGTTGTAGTCACAAACCATGAAAATCAGATCAACCCCCCCTTTGAGGCTTGTTCCATTCTACCTTTGCAGATGACTCATAATATTGGACTGAACGGGGCTGGAGAGATAGCTCAGTGGTTAAGAGCTTTGACTGCTCTTCCGAAGGTCCTGAGTTCAAGTCCCAGCAACCACATGGTGGTTCACAACCATCTGTAATGAGATCTGATGCCCTCTTCTGGTGTGTCTGAAGACAGCTACAGTGTACTTAGATATAATAAATCAATCTTTAAAAAAATTATTGGACTGAACGTGGTGCAAGAGAATGGGGATTCTCTGGATAATCTACTATATTTAATCAATTAATAGGCATACACTGATAGTTTGAGCTCCAAACTTCATTGCTTTTGGCCTGAATTATCCTATTTGCCATTCTGTATCAGGTATATAAATGACTGACAGTTGTGCCCTCACTATGTACTATATGTAACTCAAAGGCTTCTAAGTACTAGAAAAGGTTGCTAATACTTTGAAAACATTTATTATAGTAATAAGTAGTTGATTTTAAGCCTGGTATTGATCTTAACAAGTGCTGTCCTTATCTTCTTCAAATGATAGTAGAGACAATGGTCACATAAGTCTTACTTAAATTCATCCTGTGAGAGAAGAGTTGGCACTAGAATCATTTCTAGAATATATTCTTAATTTGTACTATTTGACACATAGCAGTATACACATAGATACTTCCCATCTATGTCACCATGACATGATGTTCTCTTTTATTTTGAAGCTGTACTATTGTGACATCCCAAATTCAAATGTTGCATGTTGGGCCAGGCAAAGAAGGAAAGAATTAAACAATTTTGTGGGAAACATAACTTTGTATAAAACTACAGTTCTTTTTGGGTTTTTTTTAGACAGGGTTTCTCTGTATAGCTCTGCCTGTCCTGGAACTCACTCTGTATGCCAGGCTGACATCAAACTCAGAAATCCACCTGCCTCTGCCTCCCAAGTGCTGGGATTAAAGACATGACCACCACCGCCCAGCAAAACTACAATTCTTTGAGTAAGAACAAGAGTGACCTGGTTTTAGTGAACCCAATATAAAAAACAAGAAAGTTACAAAACAGACATGTGGAAGGTGATTGCATTTATAAGGGACTGCTCAGCAGAACTGCCTGCCTGCATTTAAACATTTAAGATCATTACTTGGCAGAACCCTCTGGGACAGAGAAACAAAAGTCCAATGTAAAGATCCATTGCCAAATGAAGACCAAAAGGACGAGATAAGCATCTTTGGAGTAATAATGGAAGTGAGGAAGAAGTAGAATCTCTTTAACAGAACCTCCATTTACCTTGCTAATATTAGGGATCTGGTAATCATCCTAGTGCATGGCCTTTCTTAGTTTCTCAGGAATGCAGTCCCCCAAGTTTTAAGCACAACCTTTGGTGTTATCCTGTGCTGCTCCCTGTGTCTCATGACCTTCAGTCTGTTATCAAGACATTTGAAGGAACTTTAAAATTCTCTTCTTTTTTCCTTCATTTGTAGCATAATTTCCATTCTGTCCCAATTTAGTTCTCCATTGGCATCGCCATTGGAATCACCTTATATATCTTTATTTTTGATCATTTTTTTTAGTAAGATCTTTAGAGGGATTCCCAATGCCTAGCTTCTCAACTAGAATATTTCTCAATATGTAGCTAGATATACCTTACCTATTCCTATATTATTTCCTTTCTTTTCAAACATAGTCCTACCCAACACAACATGAATTCACATCCTGGGCTTCTTATATAATGGATATTCTCCTAGTTTCTGTAGTTGCCAGTTTAAATCTTACCCAATCTTAAAGATGCAACTCAAGTTCTAGTCTTCTATTTAGTTTTCTAACCACCACCCTCAATAACTCAACATAATCTTAACCATTAGGATTATACTTAGTGCCAGCTATATTCAAACATTGACCTCTTTTCTGTTTTGTTTAGACATGGAAAAAGTGGCTGGTATGTACAGATGTGGATGCTCAGTCATTGGAAACAACATAAGGAGTTCAGGCCATGCTTGGCTATATAGTAAGCTTAAGGTCAGATTGCACTACCTGAGACCCTGTATTAAAACAACAACAAAGAAATGGTATAAAAAAGAACTGTTAAAATCTGGAACCCATTTGATAATGTCTGACTCAGAAACAGAGATGATTCTGTATGAGTATGAGGAAGAATAGGCCATCAGCTGAAGGGCTTCAAATGTTTTACCTTCACAAGATCAAAGTGACATATATGTTGAAAACTGAATGAATGTATTCCATTCATGTCCAAGTGTCCATCTAGTAAATACACTTGGAGTCCTAGAACATCTGAGAAGGAAAGAACTTCAAACTATCATTCACATAAAAACAACAGCAGCAAAACAAAGGTCAAGTTCTGTTTCCTGGGATTTCTTGTGTTTTCTTTCCCCTTAGAAGACACCATTCATTGATAAATGAAACCAATTTTAGAAAATGTATCAGTATGGAATGAGAGCTTTAAAAAAAATACCCCTTGTGATTTGACTTCAGAGAAGCTATACTGGGAGACTAATGGTGAATGTATGCAAAGGTTTTTTTATATAAATATATGTACATATCAAATGTTAATTTATAACAATGGACATAAATGGACGTAATCTAAAGTGTGTCCAAACTGGAGAATAGTGAAGTACATTAAGACTAATTGTCATGGCTTCCGGTTTGGGCTAATGCCCTGAGCAGACCTTGGGCATGAACTCTACAGCCAGTCCCACAACAGCCAGAGGAAGCTCCATTCCCAGGCACTCTAGCATGCCCAGGATCACAGGATCACAGGATTTCAGGAGCTTGGTCACACCATGATCTCAGGGTCCCAGAGGTAATTTGACTTCCAGGAGTTCTAATACACCCAGGATCTCAGGATCACAGGATCACAGAATCGCAGTATCACAGAGACAGCTGAACTCTGAGGAGTTCCAACACAACCAGGATCACAGGAAGGATAGGCTCCAGTCAGATATATCGAGGGCAGGTAGCACTAGAGATAATCAGATGGCATGAGACAAGCATAAGAACATAAGCAACACAAACCAAGGTTACTTGGCATCATCAGAACCCAATTCTCCCACCATAGCAAGTTCTAGATACACACTGGAAAATCAAGATTTAGATGTAAAATCACTTCTTATGATAATGATATAGGACTTTAAGAAGGAAATAAACTCCCTCAAAGAAATACAGGAAAACACAGGTAAACAGTTAGAAGCCCTTAAAGAGGAAACACAAAAGTCCCTTAAAGAACTACAGGAAAACACAAACAGGTGAAGGAAATGAAAAAACCATTCAGAATCTAAAAATGGAAATGCAAACAATAAAGAAATCAGAAAGAGAGACAACCCTGGAGTTAGAAAACCTAGGAAAAAGATCAAGAGTCATAGATTCAAGCATCACTAACAAAATACAAGAGATGGAAGAGAGAATCCCAGAGGCAGAAGACACCATAGAAAACATTGACACAACAGTCAAAGAAAATGCAAAAAGCAAAAAGCTCCCAACCCAAAACATACAGGAAATCCAGGACACAATGAGAAGACCAAACCTAAGGATAATAGGTATAGAAGAGAGTGGAGACTCACAACTTAAAGGGCTAATAAATATCTTCAACAAAATTATAGAAGAAAACTTCCCTAACCTAAAGAGATACCCATGAACATATAAGAAGCCTATAGAACTCCAAATAGACTGGACCAGAAAAGAAATTCCTCCCGCCACATAATAATCAAAACACCAAATGCACAAAACAAAGAAAGAATTTTAAAAGCAGTAAGGGAAAAAGGTCAAGTAACATATAAAGGCAGACCTATCAGAATTACGGCAGATTTCTCACCAGAGACTATGAAAGCTAGAAGATCCTGGGCAGATGTCATACAGACCCTAAGAGAACACAAATGCCAGCCCAGGTTACTATACCCAGCAAAACTCTCAATTACCATACATGAAGAAACCAAGATATTCCATGACAAAAACAAATTTACACAATATCTTTCCATAAATCCAGCCCTACAAGGGATAATAGATGAAATACACCAACACAAGGAGGGAAACTACAGACTAGAAAAAAGCAAGAAAGTAATCTTTCAACAAACCCAAAAGAAGATAGCCACACAAACGTAATTCCAACTCTAACAACAAAACTAACAAGAAGTAACAATCACTTTTCCTTAATATCTCCTAACCTCAACGAACTCAATAAAAAGACATAGACTAACAGACTGGGTATGTAAATAGGACCCAGCATTTTGCTGCATACAGGAAACGCAACTCAGTGACAAAGACAGACACTATCTCAGAGTAAAAGGTTGGAAGACAATTTTCCAAGCAAATGGACTCAAGAAACAAGCTGGAGTATCTATTCTAATATAGAATAAAATCAACTTTCAACCAAAAGTTATCAAAAAAGATAAGGAAGGAAACATACTGGTGAAAGGAAAAAATCTACCAAGAACTCTAAATTGTGAACATCTATGCTCCAAAATCAAGGGTACCCACATTCATAAAAGAAACTTTACTATAGCTCAAAGCACACATTGCAGGTCACACAATAATAGTGGGAAACTTCAACACCCCACTCTCAGCAATGGACAGATCGTGGAAACACAAACTTAACAGAGACATAATGAAACTAACAGAAGTGATGGACCAAATGGATCTAACAGATATTTATATAACATCCTAAACATTTATATAACATCCTAAAGCAAAAGAATATACCTTCTTCTCAGCACCTCATGGTACTTTCTCCAAAACTGACCATATAATTGGTCACAAAACAGGACTGAACAGATACAAGAAGATTGAAATAACCCCATGCACCCTATCAGATCACCATGGACTAAGGCTGGCCTTAAATACCAACAAAACCAAGGGAAACACACATACACATGGAATCTGAACAATGCTCTACTCAATGATAACTTGGTCAAGGAAGAAATAAAGAAAAAAAATAAAGGATTTTTTAGAGTTTAATTAAAATGAAGCCACAACATACCAAAACTTATGGGACACAACGAAAGCAATGGTAAGAGGAAAACTCATAGCTCTGAGTTTGTCCAAAAAGAAACTGAAGAGAACTTACACTAGCAACTTGACATCACACCTGAAAGCTCTAGAACAGAAAGAAGCATATACACTCAAGAGGAGTAGACCACGAGAAATAATCAAACTCAGGGCTGAAATCAACCAAATTAAAACAAAAAGAACTATACAAAGAATCAACCAAACCAGGAGCTGGTTTTCTGAGAAAATCAACAAGATAGGTAAACCCTTAGCCAGAGGGCACAGAGACAGTATACTAATTAATAAAGTAAAAAATGAAAAAGGAGACATATGTTTATCCTGTGATGAAAATTCATTCAGTCTACAGTGATCCTAATAGTCTGTAGGAGATCCTACACTGTTCAAATCTCAAAAGTCTCTTCTGACACGCAAGGCAATATCTTGAAAGTCACATCTTGTAAAATCAAAAAGCAAGTTACCTCTTTCCAACATACAATGGCACAGAATATCTTTTACCATTGCAATCAATAGGAATGATCACATAGAGAAGATTGGAACAAGGCAAGATTAACCACAAAATGTATCTTAAAATAATTATTCTACTTGTTGAATACTAACAGTTGAAAGTATTAGAATCACGTTCTAAAAATGTCTAATTAGCATGGTATAGTATATGACACTATGAAACATATTCTCTCAGTCTTACCTGCAGGCCACTCTTCTATATACAAAGGAAAATGATTCTGAGAAGGATAGAGATATAGAAAGTATTAATTTAGAAAATGATGTATGAAAAGTTTCTTTAAAAATTGAGTAAAAACACTGGGTAGGAAAACCTGCATTAAGAAAGAACACACTAGGAGTCTATTGGCTCACACTTCTCTGGAGGCAGATGCTGGTGCGTTTCTATGAGTTCAAAGCTAACCTGGTCTTACATAGTGATTGACATGCCAGCCAGGGCTGCTTAGTGAAATGAAACCCAGTCTAAAAACAAAACAAAACCAAACAAACCAAAAGGAAAAAGAAAGCCTAGAAAGCGTGAATTTTGGAAGATGTGAATAAATAAAATAATTAATTAATAAAAAAAGAATGAACACATTAACACTGCACATAGGGGAAAATGAAGGGATATTTTAAATCATCTTATTTGACTTTTTGTGAAAAAGTGTTCATAATTTGCTCATATACATACATTTTTCTAATTTTTATTTTTAAAATCATTCCCTGGACATAGAAAAGTTTCAAAACATCTAAAGAACTCCCTTATATCTTTTGTCCTTATTTTCTGATTCTTATTATAATTTTTTAAGAAGGCCCTCTGCTCTGTGTAAAGAGACTTTGCTAATAAACACTGGTGAAAACATTGTCACTTCATATTTCAAAGTTAAGAGGTAAGCGAAAGACAGACAGACACTGATTCGTCATGACCTACTCAATCAAGGATAAAAGCAACTCTCAGACTAATACCAGATGCAAGACTTTTAGCCAATTACACTACCTTCTATTTGCTACAATCAGTGTCATTTTGTCCTGTCTTTCTCTTAACTGCTTCAAAGAACATCATGCAGACATAGTGATAATGAGTTTTGAGCAACAGATTTAAAGTCCCCTGTGCAGCTGAGTAACTTGAGGGAGAGCATATATATGTATGTGTGTGTGTGTGTGTGTGTGTGTGTGTGTGTGTGTGTGTGTGTGTAATTTGCTCATGCTTTCACTCCAGTGAAAGTGAAATGTTTTGATTTAATCCAGCTACTATTGGTCTGACAAAACATCCCAGGACATCAACAAGGAGAAGAAATTTCTTACATGAATAAGAGCACTGGCTACACATCCAAAGCCAGAAAAGTAGAGTATACAAATGTAAAGACCATCTATACTGTGTGTTTTTCCTAGAATTGGAAGAGGCTTCTCCACTGCAGATATTACAGAGGTAAAAGAGGCACTAAAGCCAACAAACAAATATTCCATACTTTCCATATCCAGTATAGGATCCTAAGCTATATGTGACTATTAAAGTGTCTAAAATGTGACCCATAAAACTGAGGGAGCTAATTATTTCATTTACATTTAAATATTCAAATGCGGTTTGTGGCTACCGTACTTGACAGTAAATATCTAAGCCTTTCTATAGAAAATTTCTCTCTAGTTCTACTCACTTTCTGTTCTCAATGGTGATGACAACCACTACTGACAGCACTGGGTACTGTCTTTAAGGATAGTAGTCAATAACAGGTGCATATTAGATTTATTTGGGAATCTTTTTGAAAATATTACTATAAGGGAGAGGGTCACCCTGGCATGTGTAGTTTGTAGTTCTCGTTAAGAGACTCTAAGGTACAGCAAATATGAGACCCTTGGAAGAACATACTGCTGTCTCTGTAGTTCTCGGTGCTTCACTCCACATGCTGACTGTACTGCTCCTCCTAACATTCCATGACTTACCTTTCCTTTCCCTTGCTCAGATCCTTCAAGCTGTAATTGCTGAATCTCTACAGCTCAAATATTTTTTCTCTATTTTACACATTCTTTGTTCCCCAATTCATCATAGCCTGCTTTTCTCATT
>NC_045030.1:137533262-137535674 GCF_008632895.1 Mastomys coucha | reverse complement strand
TACACACAGGTTGGCCTCAAATCATAGAGATCCGCCTGCCTATGCCACCCATGTTCTGCTACCATACCTGGCTTTAGTTATTTTCTTACTGATTTACTTATAAATTACAGTTACTAGCTTTGAGTGTTTCTTGAATGTATAGAATGTATTGATTCATTTAGCCATCAAATATTGGTAGGTCAATCATTCCGCTACTGTGTTGATTTTTGACTGGAAGGAAAGGGTGTGATTCCAATTCAGCAGTAACCAAGGTAATATGCAAATGCAACTTCTTGCTAGATCTGCCTGAGCTTGCTATCCATGCTTCCTCAGCTAGGCCTAGGAAATGTGAGAAGTGTGAAGGCAGGAAGAAATCCACTTTGGTCAACAGACTGGGCTGGCTGCACAATCAACTCAAACTGGGCCTTCTGGGAATGTGGACATGGCGCAGGTGGGTGTGAATCCAGTGCTCTCATGGCTGAACTGGTACACAAACTACAAGACCAGAGCTAAACATAGGAGTCTGGTAATGGTGCTAGTAAGCAAGACTCTAAGGAATTTACCAGGCTAGGCCTGGGTAGGTGGAACTAGGTGTGGGAATATAAGAGTGGAAAGTTCATAGCAATACTTTCTTTTAGGATGATTGGTGCTTAATAGACTGACAGAATTACTTATTATGACATTTTTTGATGGTATCTCTACTTTGCTCAAAGTTTTTATATAATTTTTATAAATATATCATTCCATTTTGTCTTAGTCAGGGTTTCTATTCCTGCACAAAACATCATGACCTAGAAGCAAGTTGGGGAGGAAAGGGTTTACTCAGCTTACTTCCACATTGCTGTTGATCCCCATAGGTGGAACTCAATCAGGTCAAGAAGCAGGAGCTGATGCAGAGGTCATGGAGGGATGTTACTTACTGGCTTGCTTCCTCTGTTTTGCTCAGCTCGTTTTCTTATACAACCCAAGACTACCAGCCCAGGGATGGCACCACCCACAATGAGCCCTCTCCCCCTTTATCAAATTGAGAAAATGCCTTACAGCTGGATATCAGGGAGGCATTTCCTCAACTGAAGCTCCTTTCTCTGTGATAACTCCAGCCTATGTCAAGTTGACACACAAAACCAGCCAATACAATTGGCACCTTGTCACCTTGACACATAAACACATTAAGTCTCAACCCGTACTTTCTTATTCATCTACAAGATCTAAATAACGATAAAAGTGCCACAGTCTTTGCAAATTCTTACATATTAAAATTTCAACCCTTTTTTTAAAATCCAAAGTCTTTTTACAATTAAAAGTCTCTTAACTTTATTCCTTCAAGAGGGAAAAATATCAGTGCACAGTCACAATCAAAAGCAAAATCAAGATGGCCAGGATCATAGGATCAGAGGTGAGGAGGACACAACATCTGTTCCAACACCTGGAGTAACTGGGACCAGCAGGACCCAGGCACGCAGGAACTCTGCCAGACCAGTGGCACGGGTTCCTTCTGGTCTGTCTGGGCCAGTGTCATGAGCAGACATTGGGTGCAAACTCTGCAGCAAGTCCCATAAAACCCAAAGGAAGCTCTTCTCCCAGGCTCTCTAACAGGCCCAGAATAACAGGATCCCAGAATCACAGGATCACAGAGACAGCTTGATTCTGAGGAGTTCTGACACAACCAGGATCACAGGAAGGACAGGTTCCAGTCAGATTTAGCATGGGCAGGTAGTACTAGAGTTAACCAGATTGGGGGGGGGGCAAGCATAAGAAAATAAACAACACAAACCAAGGTTACTTGGCATTATCAGAACCCAAGTCTCCCACCATAGCAAGTCCTGGACACACCATAACACCAAAAAATCAAGATTCAGATCTAAAATCACTTCTCATGATGATGATACAGGACTTTAAGAAAGACATAAATAGCACCCTCAAAGAAACACAGGAGAACACGGGTAAACAGCTAGAAGCCCTTAAAGAGGAAACACAAAGTCCCTTAAAGAACTACAGGAAAACATAAACAGGTGAAGGAAATGAATAAAACCTTCCAGGATCTAAAAAACGGAAATGGAAACAATAAAGAAATCAGAAAGAGAGACAATCCTGGAGTTAGAAAACCTAGGAAAGAGATCAGGAATCATAGATGCAAGAATCACCAACAGAATACAAGAGATAGAAGAGAGAATCTCAGGGGCAAAAGACACCTTAGAAAACATTGACACAACAGTCAAAGAAAATGCAAAAAGCAAAACTCTCCTAACCCAAAACATCCAGGAAATCCAGGATGCAATGAGCAAACCAAACCTAAGGATAATAGGTAGAGAAAAGAGTGGAGACTCCCAAGGTAATGGGCCAGTAAATATCTTCAACAAATTAAAGAAGAAAACTTCTCTAACCTAAAGAAAGAGATGCCTATGAACATACAAGAAGCCTACAGAACTCCAA
>NC_045030.1:137530954-137532797 GCF_008632895.1 Mastomys coucha | reverse complement strand
CTAATTTGGTAATTGGAGAAATAGGTCCAATATTGTACAATCCGTATACACTTTCTGCTTGTTTGTACCTGAGAGTGTCTTGATGTGTACCACATAATAGTCTTGAAATGCTTCTCCTATCTTAGCCTCTCTACTAGTAGGATTGTTTACTTGATGTTTTTACACTCTACTATGGTTTTCAGAACAGGTTACACATTTCAAAACTATTTATACAGCCAAAAGAAATGTAGACAATTATCTTGGGAGGTGACTTATAAGAGAACAACAAAGAGTGAGACTGAATGCTTTGCTTGACATTTGTAACTCTTGTATCAAGTTTGAAGAAGAGGACTTTATAAGTTACTCTTTCTCTGAGATGAATGCTTTTCAAAATCTTCACAGCCAAAGAACCAGATTCTTACCCTCACCTAATGTCTGTGCCACACTCCAAGCAGAACCATTGTTCATTGAAACACTTGGTAAATGACTTTATGTATAGATCATCTTAATACACACACCATTTCTTAAATGAATGTAACCTGTTCTCTGTCGGCTGAGAATAAAGTCACTCACTCAAGTCAAATAGTTTGACCATAGCAGGAAATCTGTATCCAAAAATTGTGCCTACAATTCATTCCTTGTCACAGCAGAACTGTCAACTCTTAGCTTAGCTACTATGGAAGTAAAATCCTTTGGTGATGTGAGGGTCATTGAAGTACAGCCTTATTACAGTGAACTTTAATGTCTAAAAATTGTTCTTATTTTGAGCTTGTATCACAGTAAGAGCCAAGATTTTAAGCTCTAGTAAAAGTAAAACAACAACAAAAAAACACTTTATTTATGTTCATTTAAAAAAAAAACTAGTAGTGATGTATTATTTTAAAATACAGTTAATATACTTGGAGTTATTTAAAATTTATATTGAATCAACAAACCAGACCCCTGAAGCTCCCCGGGACTGGACCATGAACAAAAGAGTACACATGGAGGGACCCATGGCTCTGGTCGTATATGTGGCAGAGGATGGCCTTATTGGCCATCAGTGGAGTTGTCCTTGGGCCTGAGGAGGTTCAATGCCCCAGTGTAGGGGAATGCCAGGGTGGGAAGGTGGGAGTGGGTGGGTGAGCTGGAAGGGGGATAACATTTGAAATGTAAATAATGAAAATATCCAATAAAAAATAAATAAAATTTATATTGAGGAAAACGTATGTATTTTCAGTAGTGCTGTAGGTAAGCATCTACATAAGACTGTTCAATTGATTGTTTTATATCAAACAATTTTTATAATACTCATTTTTATTGTTACAATATTTTATAAAATTTAAAGAATATGACAAAATAAAAAAAGGAAATTTATTGCTGGTATTGAAGCATGGGTCTCTGGGAGTAGTTGGGGATACAAAAGGGAAAGAAGAATATGATGTAATTCTATTTACTTGAAATATGGTTTTAAATGTTAACAAATTCAGATAAATTGAAATTATGTATCTTTTTTCATCATAATGCAATAAAACTTAAAAAAAAAAATCAAACTCTAACCATCCAGTGTTTGGGATCCACTCACAATATTCTAGGCGTCTCCAAAGGCTTGGGGTCACTTCTCCAGCCCTGCCCTTTGTAGCACACACCTTGTCTTCTAGGCTCAAGCTGCCAGTACTCCACAGCTACTGCTGTTCTTGGTGGTCATCTCATGGTACTGGCATTACACTGCAAGCAATAGCCTCTCATAGGCTGTCTTCATGGTGCCAAGCCTCAACTCCTTTGCATGACTCCTTCAGTCCTGAGCCATCAATTGCACTTGATGCTGCACCTTCACTTATGGCCTCCCATGGCTTCTCACTGTGCCGAGCCTCAGCTGCTCTTC
>NC_045030.1:137527239-137530944 GCF_008632895.1 Mastomys coucha | reverse complement strand
TTCCCCTGGCTTCCTCAGCCTGCTCTCTTACAGAACCCAAGAACCCAGGGATGGCACCACCCACAATGAGCTCTCTCCCCTTGATCACTAATTGAGAAAATGCCTTACAGCTGGATCTCATGGAAGCATTTCCTCAACTGAAGCTCCTTTCTCTGTGATAACTCCAGCCTATGTCAAGTTGACACAAAACCAGCCAGTACACATTTAAACATATTTGCCTAGTTCTGTATAAAACTTAGATATGATACCTTTTAAAAACTATATCATAATAAAATGTTTTCGTATTCCCTTGGACCTTGTTTTATACTTGCCAATAACTTTGTTACATGAGTATTCCTCTTTTGTTTAATTTATTACTAAGAATCTTTACATGATGTTCCTATGATGAACTGGATGCTTTCATGTAAATTTCTAAATGACAGCAATAAATTTCTTGTATTTTGTTACCTCATCAAAATTTCTTGCATTTATAACACATTTTTGTAAGTTTTATAAGTATATTATGTGTATATAAATATAATTTTTGCTTATGTCCAGATGTTCATAATAGTTTCATGTGCTTCTCAACATATTACTCATAATTTAAAAGTTTAACACTATTAATTATAGTATAATCTTTACATTTTTCGGATTTTAATGTCTATCAGTTTAATATTTCATAAATTACTAGATTTATTATTAATTAGGAGTAACAAATTTTGTATGGAATTATTTTATTTCCTTTATAATTTTACTTAAATCTTTTAAGTAAATAAATGCTAAATGTTAATATTTCACTAAGAATTTGTGGAGGTTCTTATCATGATTAAAGTTAATATATAGCTTTTATTTAGACTAATTAGCTTTAATTAGTCTAAATAAAATAATTTAGATTATTTATATCAGGTTTGGATATTAAGGTTTTCCAGCTCTAGAGAATTAATTTGAAAGTGCTCATTCTTTCTGTAATCTGAAATATTCTTTTTTTAAAAATATTCTTAATATTAAGAAAGCAAGGTGTGTTTTAAGTTTTATATATAGGTATAAAATCATTTGAACTGAGAGGCTTTTAATAGGTACATATTTCAGACTATTTTAATATAACTATTGTTCAAATTTTCTGTCTCTCAGAGGTTTAATTTTGGTAATTTATATTTGAGAAAATGGTATCATTTGAGGTTTCTTTTTTTTTTTTCAGTTCTTTTTAACAAAATTGGATGAAAGTGGATTAGCAAAAGGGAGCTATTATGTTGAACCCCTAAAACCACAGAAGTTGAGAGACTCATGAGAGCTACTTCAATGACCTGGAGATCTCAGAAATGCCCTACTTATGCCATCTTTACCAAGTATGCTGCATCACTTATTGGCTTTATTCACATAATGGCCATTGAAGTCTTTGGGATCACATGCAAATAAACAACACAAGGAAATAAGCCTTTCAGCACTTTTCATTGGTCAGACTTACATCAATTTCCCAAATACAGTTTTCTCCCTCTCCAAGGAAACAAATAATTAAGACTCTGTCTGTGGGAGGGAATTACATCTTTCATAAGGGTATGGCTTTATGGTGGATGAATTTATATTTAAAAAAAAAAAAGATTCTGCCAACAAAGCATTTCCCCATCTCTATCCCTACCACTATGTTATGTAATATTTCCATGCATATTTATTGAGGACTTACTACTTATCAGCTTCTGAGAATAGTAATGTAAATAGGATATATAAAGTGATTGTTCATATTGTATTTGTATTTGGAAAGAAAGAGCTAAGTGCTTAACTAGTAAATAAACAATACAAGAAGTTTCTCCAACGAGGAGACCAAGAGATGCTTTGATCTATTGGTATAATATGTCAGTAGGAGTGATTTATTGCTATGTTGCTTTATCAGAATAATAGTGCTAGGTTTTCCACTAGGGCCCATGACCTATGTAGCCTCTAGTTCTTATTCATTCTAGCTGTGTTGGAGATGGGTACCATCCCATGGAGTAGACCTCAAATCTAGTGAAAAGTGATTTGTTGCTACAATAACACTAAGAAACAGAATAATTATTCCAAATAAGGAATCAGTTGACCAGAGAAAAACATGATGACTAACATCAAATATTTCCAGGCAATCTGTGGAAGAAAGAAGTAGCTTTTAGGACATTGCTCTAGAGGGAACAAGTGCTAGGGACTGAAAGTTGTAGGCATGTGATTTCAGCTGAACATAGAAAAACATGTGCACAAAATTGACACCATACAGGTAATGAAAAGAGAGAAAAAAATTAGTTTCCTATCACTACAGGTGCTTATAAACCAGAGTCATTAAGATGGATCTTGTCACAGGACCCTTTTCATTTAACTGGGACATATTATAGATGGCCCATAGAATATTTTGCAGAAGAGTCATCATATGAGCTTGACAGAGAAAGCCTATTGGCACTACTTTAGTATTAGGAAGTTCAAACTGAGAATGGTGACTCATATCTATAATTCCAGCATTCTAGGATCTAAGGCAAAACAATGAGTTAAAGGCCAACTTGGGCTGCATAGGAAGTTCCTGTCTCAAAAGAACAAGAATGAATAAACCAAATAAAGTTGTAAGTTGAGCAAAATGGTGGTTGGAAAAAATGCCAAATACTCTGATAATCAATACCCCAAAACCTTCCTCTGACTACTTCACAAAAAGGCTTTGTCCCAGGAAATTTGCACCATGTACACATCATGGTGTTTGACTTATAGTAAAATTCATTAATTTTCAGGTATTCATACTTTAAATGTCAAAATTTTTGTCAAGTTAAATGCCTTTGCATCAGAATGTCACTGAAGGCTTGTACTATTGGGTAGAGCATGGATAATACTGAGAGGTCACTGGGTTCCCATAATTACGCCCCAGTCCATCTGGCCCACAGTCTAAGCAATGTGTGGAGACCAGATTCCTCTGATGATGTTAATATGTTAGGTAGGTGGGAAGCCAGACAATTGCACGCACACACCAACACACACACACACACACACACACACACACACACACACACACACAAAGCCCTCTGTTGGGCAGAGATCTGGGCTGGGATTTGGCAAGTCAACTTTATACTCTGGCCTTCTGCCCAGTCCATCAATTTAGCTCCTTAAATCACATGTTTTAATCCCACAAATATCACAGATAACCATTAGACAAACTCCTCTAGACAACATCAAAGGAAAGAGGGAACTTGATAAGCCCTCTGAGATAGCTTGTTAGAGAATTCTTAATCTTTCATGCTTGGGGGACTCCATTGGTAATGGGGTTTACTGGCATAATTGCATGAAACACAGGCTGGTTTTGTTTCTTTACTTAAGAACAGATCTCAGCATTTGCCTTAAGTTAATGAACTGCAATCTGGCAAGTCTAAAGGTAAAGAGCAATGGGAAGGAATCTTTCTGATAACAGATCCTCAAGAGATCCTAGTCACAATACAGACGTAGAGGCTCACAGCCATCCATTGGACTGAGTACAGGGTCCCCAATGAAGGAGCTAGAGAAAGGACCCAAGGAGCTGAAGGGTTTGCAGTCACTTAGGACAAACAACAATATGAACTAACTAGTACCCTCAGAGCTCCCAGGGTCTAAAACATCAACCAAAGAGTACACATGGGAGGACTAATGGCTCCAGCAGCAGAGGATATAGCAGAGGATAGCCAAGTCAGTCATCAATGGGAAGAGAGGCCCTTAGCCCTGTGAAGGTTCTATGCCCCAGTGTAGGGG
>NC_045030.1:137524877-137526592 GCF_008632895.1 Mastomys coucha | reverse complement strand
TTTGTTGGAGGGGAAACTGGGAAAGGAGAAATCATATGACATGTAAATAAAGAAAATACCTAATAAAAAAAAGAAACAGTCACAAAAAGAGAGAGAGAGAGATCCTAGTCACTCCCTCTACCCGATCCTTATTCCCTGAATAATGGGGAAGCGAGACTAGCAGCAAGCATATGAAAAGGAGACTGGGTCTCCACCATAACTGAGGTAAAAGCTGTGAGTTAAGGGACTCCAGTGGTAGACTCTAGAAGAGTTGAAAGAGTGTAGCAAGTCATTAAACATCTACACAAGCCTGTATACCAACAGATAGCACAGGAAAGAAAATTTTGTTTCATTCTCAGCGCAGTGTAGAGCTAGGCATAGCTCTACAAAAAGAGGTTCCCACGGTTGGACACAAGGCCTCTCCTTTTTCCCTTTATTGCATCTTCCCTGTCTTTCTAGTCAAATAAATTCTTTATTTACAAGATAATAACACTCCTAATGGCGGACTTTATGAAAAGCTATTACTAGATTTTAGACATATGATTTACCATTTGTTCCAGTGGCTATTTTGGAGATCTAGTGGCTTCATGCAAAAGAACAGCTCTGTAATATCACAATCTCAAGCAAAACTCTGGAGGGAAGTTTTTCAACATAAGGATTCTATGAGGACTCTCCTAACACAGCATACTGAAAATAAAACACAATAGATTAGTTTGAATGTAAGAGATAAAAATACAAAGGTAGACTACAGTTTGCCTATATATCTACCAATTATGTGTGCTTCAAGCCTCCTACTATCATGAATGTAGTCATCTCCCTTTATGATTTTAACCCATGTATCTAACAGCTGGCACATAGTGAGAATGTAATGAATGGATGCTGCTTGCTGCATCCACTACTATTACAAGCAGTCAGAGTAATAGTGCAGCCCCATCTCCTGGCTCAGTGCCCAGAAAACATTAACTATTCCAAACTAGAACAATTATTTTTATATCTTTATTGTCCCACCTCCTGGCATAATGTCTGGTGCATAATAGGGAACTAAAAGTGTCTGTTTCCTTCCTCTTCATGTTTCCCAAGGATACATGTAAATTCTGTTTCCCCTATGGTGGTACTTAGGTAAGATGGTCATAGATGTCCCTTACAATGCTAAGCCCAACACAGTAAAAAGAGACTACCAGCCTTTTCTTCTATTGTGGCCTCTGAAGAGGCAAGTGGAAAATGTTTAAGATCATTACACAGTTGAGAAGACTAAGGTTATGAACTACACCTCTAATTCTTGTATCTTGCTTTAGCTTGAAAAAACAGCCTTCCCTGTCCCTCCCCCAACAATCTCTCAGCCAAGCCATGATCACTCTCACCACTTAAAAGTCTTCCATCTAAAGAGCAGAATGGCCCTCACATTTGTATACTTAACTGGCCCTCTGAAGATTAGCTCAATAGTTGCTCCCCAAAACCTTTTCTGAGGCCTCAAGTCCTCACAAAGCATCAAATTAGTGCCACTCAATTGGTTTTGGTTCTTAAATGCTCAGAACTACTACCTGCCATATTCCAGACCTGTGTGAGGGCTGGGAATATGGAGATCTGTGTTCTGCTATCCCAGTCATACAAAGACAAAAAATACGTAGTCAGTGTTACTGAAGAAATGTGATCAAAGTACCAGTAGAGAATAGGAAGATTCCTATTCTCTACTGGTATGGACTCTCATTCATGTTCAGCTTTTCTTTTTTTTTTTT
>NC_045030.1:137520442-137524141 GCF_008632895.1 Mastomys coucha | reverse complement strand
AGAAGAATTGAAGGAATTATCATGGGGTTAAACATTTGTGGCTAGGATGAGTTTAAGCTAAGGTCAGGAAAGTAAACAGGAGCCAAGATCTTGCAAGCCTCCTAAAGATTTCATTAAAAGAATAGCAAGAGGGGCTGAAGAAATGTCTCAGCAAGTAAAGTGCTTGACAAACAAGCATGTGAACCTGAGTTTAGATCCCCTGGTATCCAGATTAAAAAAAAAAAAAAAAGCTGAACATGAATGAGAGTCCATGTGTATAATATGAGCACTGGGGAAGCAAAGACAAGAAGATCACTAGAATTTGCTGAAGGGAAAGTCTAGTCAAAATATAAAGGAAGACAGCCACAGAGTGAGATACCTGATATTAATATTGGGCTACCATACATATACCACACACACACACACACACACACACACACACACACACACACCAGTAAGAAATAATGGGATATAAGCAGAATGGAATCAGGAAGTTTTGCTTCATAGGATGACTTAGATGAACACTAGAAGTGAGGGGAAAAGAATGGAGTCAGGTTTATTAGTAAGTCCAACATGTGGCAGTTGTGGAGGCAAAAAAATATGGTGAAAGCAGAGCCTGTTCTACCATCTTCTCCCTGCCCTGCCCCCACCCTCCCCCGCACCACCACTATGGTGGGTACCAGAATGTTGGGCACACTGGAATTGCTCAGTGCATTTCCTTTAAGTAAGTTATTACAGCAGAAGCTCAAGAGCTCTTAGTTCTTGCTTCAGGAGCTCACACTCTTCTTCCCTCCCACTTCCTGTTGACAACATAGAGGCAGAGAGGCAGTCTAAAGTTAGTCTTATCAAGGTCATGAGCTGTTCCGTGCCAAGTGCTTCCTCTAAGTGCCAACTTCCTTTAGACTCCGGCAAGTTGGGTGAAAGTGGCTGCTCTGGTGTGCTTACTGTTGCTGTGATAAACACCTTGACTAGCAAGAACTTGGGGAAGATAAGGTTTATTTGTTTTATACTCCCTCATTGCTGTCTATCAGGCAGGGCAAGAAGCTGCTTATTGGCTTGCTCCCCATAGCGTGCTCAGCTACCATTTGTTGTTGCTGTTTTGTTTTTGTTTTTTTTTGTTTGGTTTTGTTTTGTTTTGTTTTTCAAGGCAGGATTTCTCCGTGTAGCCCTGGTTGTCCCAGAACTCACTCTATAGACCAGACTGGCCTCGAACTCACAGAGTTCTTGCCTCTGCTTCACAAGTGCTGGGATTAAAGGTGTGCACTACCACTGCCCTGCTTTAGCTACTTTACTTATGTAGCCTGGCCCAACTGCCTAGAAACAGTGTCATCCACAATGAGCTGTGCTTTCTTCCATCAGCTAGCCATCAAGCCAATCTGATGGGATGCAGTTCTTCGTTTGAGGTGCTTTCCTTCTTCAGGTGACTTGAGTATGTGTCCAATAAACAAACAAAAAAAAATAACCAGCACAGTAGTGAAAGACATCAGAGTTTCTCTAGGGAGTCAAACAGCACCCTGTTCTCCAGATTGCTGGACAAAGAAAGAAAGTCATCATTTGGGCAAAAGGCAGCCAACAGTTATCTTCAAATGCTAACTCCCCCAAAGGCTATGAATTGCAAATGCTACTTGATATAATATATGCTTCTTGCCCTGCCAAAGTAGATGTAATTACCTGAAAAACTGAGGTAAATATGGAAGTTCCATACCTTCTCTTACCTCTAAGAGATGAGACACAGGGTTCTTTTATTTCCATTTTTATTTTTTTATTAGATATTTTCTTTATTTACATTTCAAGTGTTTCCCCTTTCCTTGTTTCCTCTCTGGAAAAAAAACCCTATTTCCTCCCCCACCCCCTGCCCACCAGCCCACCCTTTCTCACTTCCTGGCCCTGGCATTCCCCTACACTGGGGCATAGAACCTTCACAGGACCAAGGGCCTCTCCTCCCATTGATGACTGACTTGGCCATCCTCTGCTATACATATGCTGCTGGAGCCATGAGTCCCTCCATATGTACTCTTTGGTTAGTGGTTTAGTCCCTGGGAGCTCTGAGGGTACTAGTTAGTTCATATTGTTGTTTGTCCTAAGGGGATACAAACCCTTCAGCTCCTTGTGTCCTTTCTCTAACTCCTTCGTTGAGGACCCTGTGCTCAGTCTCTGGGAGCTCTGAGGGTACTAGTCAGTTCATATTGTTGTTCATCCTAAGGGGCTGCAAATACTTCAGTTCCATGGGACTTTCTCTAGCTCCTTCACTGGGGACCCTGGAGACACAGGGTTCTTTATCACACTTCCATTCCCTGCTAGTAGTAAAACGAAAAGTATTAAAATGAGGCCATCTTAACTCTAGACAGGGCAGGAGAGCTTGGGGACAGGAGAAAACAGCTGATCAATCAGCTAGTAGATCTAAGTCTCATTTTCTCCCCTGAAGAAGATCATCACTCCCATCTTACAGGGACAGTTCAAGGTGTCAATGAGGAATGTGAGTGAATTTGATCTGTAAATTGCAAAGTAAGAGCCCTACCGTATCGTGATTCTTTCTATATGGTTATAGGCAAGGGTGCTTTTATTTTCTTGGTCGTCCTGAGAAAATTTAAACACAGTGCAGGAACTCAGTAAAAACCTATTTAGTTTTTGCTTTACAATCAGTTCTATTAAGTGTGATGTGACCTTAGATTTGGCACAAACGAAACAGACCATTTGTTCCTCAGAATTAAATCAAATTGATTCTCCAGTCTGTTAGCTTCAGAGTTTGGAGTAGTGGCACAAAGAAAGCAGGAGTAGGTTTAGGAAGGGAGTCTATCTTTATGATTTGCAGGTGGCTTTGGCCTGTTGAAGTCAATACTTCTCCAATGGGCATCAGCAAGGAACGGGGCTGGACTTAACACTAAACCATATATATGTTTATATTTTCCCTTTTGTCTTAAAAAAAAACATGGTCTCATAAATCCTAGGCCAGCTGTGAATCCACTTTGTGGCCGAGGAGACCTTGAACTTCTCCTTTCTCCTTTCTCTACCTTCTGAGTACTGAGATTATGGCTGTACACTACCAGATCCATTGCATGTGGAACTAGGGATCAAACATGGGGTCTGGGTAAAGTGGAGAAGCATTCTATTAACTGAACTGTATTCTCAACTCCTAAAACAGTACTTTGGTCTGAAATGTGTATCTGGAACAGTTGGGAAATGAAATCTTGAAAATCAGATTACAAAAAGATCCACAGACCTGGAGATCAAAAGAAAGTGGCCCTGTGTCAGGATGAAGTTAGCACCACTGATCCGAAGTAGTACCACAAATATTTTTAGCAGGAAAGGAAATGGACAATCTAACATGTACTATATCTTAGGGGATTTGATCCTATGTAACTCCTGCAATTATCAGAGTAGCTTTCCAGGGTAGAAATTATTCTCTAGCACAAGACTTGGTAAGCAATGTCTCGACAATAACTGCTAATGATATTAATATGGATAACCTTAGGAACTAATGTGGTAGAGGCTTTGACTAAGTTGTCCAAGATCACAGAGCTGGTAAGTGTTACTCTGAGCCCAAGTCTGTATGATCGAAGCCTGGGATTTTGTTCCTCTCCTCCTTGGCAACAAGGGGACATTGATGTCATTTAAACACATTGGGATTTTGAAATGCCACTAGGAAGGGATTAATAAGTGGCCATTTGAAACCTTCAGGTTACTAAAACTAAATCTCTCCTCTTCTCTCTCTCTCTCTCT
>NC_045030.1:137515543-137519915 GCF_008632895.1 Mastomys coucha | reverse complement strand
TGGTTGCTGGGATTTGAACTCATGACCTTCCGAAGAGCAGTCGGTGCTCTTCCCCACTGAACCATCTCACCAGCCCTCCACTTTCTTTACCACCCCCACTATACCTTCATTTTCTTCCTTTACTCAAACCTTACATTCTAGAAAAGAGACCAAGCATGGATGTGCACTTTCTCTTGAGAGGCTTTTCTTCCACAGACAAGAAGACTTTAAATTTGAGTGCCATAGTAGAGACACAAATAAAAAACTCGAATATTTCCCTAGTACATGGTATTTGACTGAATCCTACTCATAGGCATTTGGGAGTTTATGTCTGTAAGTCTCATATTCTCAAGTCACCAAAAGTCATCTTTGATTTCATAAGCGAAACTTATCCCCCATGTTCAATCCCTAAGCCTCATGGTTTCCCCATTCCTCTTTCTTTCCCTTCTAACCCAGTTCCCACTCCTACTGTCTGCTCTGTCATCCATCACACTCATAAGTAAGGAGTTCTCAAAGTGTAGTTGCAAGACTGGCAGCAGCAGCAGCATTTCCTGAGAACTTATGCTAAATACAAAGCCTTAGAACCCCACACTACAAGCAGACTGAGTCATGAGTTCTAAGAAGTTCCCCGAACAAACTGTGCCTTAACAGGTCCTTGAGGGGATTCTAACCCAGGCTCCACTTTGAGAGTCATTGTCATTCACGAACAGGAACATTTTCTCATTAATCTCCCTACATCATTTCTTTTTGTGCCTCTGAAGCCTTCCTGAAAAGTCAGGTCAGCTTATTCTTTCTACATTAGGATAATGATCTGATTACTCCTGTCCCTGCTTTTTAATGTCACAATATCTTCTCATATTAGTTTTTCCTGGGGTGTTATGAGAAAATGCTTGCGGTGATGTACTTTATAAAGCAAAGAAGCTTGTTTTGCTCATCGTTTTTGGAGGCTGCATATACAAGATAATGTGGCTTCTCTGGTAAGCCTCTGATGAGGGCCTCCTAGCTTTCATTATAGCCATGGTGAAGAAATTAGGATGGGAACTGGCCAAATATGGAAGGATACAAATCAACAACAATGCAAACAGTCAGCCTCAAATTTTGTGAGATAGGGCCAAAGCTGGAATTCAGGAAGACCCATCGTTTTTTATACTGATTCATTTAAGACAAGAGCAATGGAAATGAGCTGACAGCTCACGAAGTCCTGGAATTGACAGAATGGAGAACAGAGTCAAAGTCTGGAACTAGCAGGTCAACAAACCTTGGAGTAACAGGCCTAAATTCCCTTCCCCATCAGCATTTTGCATAACTCCAAGAAAGTAAGGATCCCATCACTCTTGTTCCTTGTTATATATCACACTACCTCATGAAAGTACCTGGACACTATACTTGATAAATACTTACTTAATGGATGAGTAATATGTAACCAGAGCTGATCTAAGCATCTTAACATGAGTTAGTTCATTTAATCATTTAGGCATTGATCTGATATACATTATGATTTTAGTAAAGTTGGTAATAATAGTAGTAGTAGTGTATTCCCTGTTTGCCAGTGAGAAAAAGGAGTATTAAGTGAATTGTAAGGGTCACATTAAATATCAGAGCTGGAAGTCAAGCTCCTAAGTGTCTTTTTAACCACTACTCCTGATCACACAACTGGATGAGGCTGTTATAAAAAATTTGGCAACAAAAGCTGGAGAGATGTCTTATTAGGAACATGTATTGCTCTTGCAATATAGACCTGAGTTCTATTTCCAGCACCCAAAGTTCAGTGTATTATAACCTCCTCTAACTCAGTTCCCGGGTAGTCTATGCCTTTTTTCTAATCTCCACAAGTACCTACATTCATATGTACATACACACAGACACATAAACACACAAACACATATAATTAACTAATAAAACTAATCTTTTTTAAATTAGCAACAGTAAAAGATGTTTGAATGTACAGCAATCAAAAATTGATTTGAAGTCAAACATGCAAAAATAATCTCAGGTGTTTGTGGCAGTGCTCGCTCATAATGTATCTATCATACAACCTCATTGCAGTCTTGGTTCACATGGTATGGGTCCTTTACCTTGCACATGCTCATACTGTACACAATGTCAGTGACACTTCTCACTCAGATTTGAGACTAATGACTGATAGATTAATAACAGTGACTTTTCTTTACATACTAATAATTATGGTATTATAGAAGCATAATGATATAACTGTGGACAACAAAGACTCTTAATATTTTTGTTGTAATTCCTCAGCATGTTAAATTAAATATTAAATTAGTATACGTTTGGATCGGATTGGATTAGAATATTTGATTTTTAAAAGCTAGTCACTGAGTTGTTTTCTATAAAAAATAAATTGGTGAGTTTTAGCTTGAGATTAGCAAAGAATGTCCAGCAATTTCTTAAATAGCCCTAAACATACTTCTGCTATTTCATAGTATATGGTTATATATAGCAGCATATCCTGCGCTGATGATTATAAAACTAAAATCTTGTTCAACTCTGAAAAATGATCCTGCAATATCAAATATCAAAAAATCAAAAGAAGTATCAAATATTTAGCCAAGATTTAATTCTTTATATAAACATAAACAAGTACATTCATCTCATTAGTATGCAACTTTTGTTTCATCTTTAACAGGGTATATCTAGTAATTGTTTCAGGCTAAATTTAGTCATGATTTAGTATCAGCAAGAGTTTAATATTTGTAAACCTCTTATATACCTATATACCTGAGTTAGATTAAAATTCCCTGGATGAAAAGGGGTTCTGAGTAAAAAACATTTTAAAAGCCATACACTAGCCTACACTGCTTCTCTGGAAATCTTAGAATCCTAACACAGAAATGATGAGATGGATCAAATGAATAGAAAAGAGATGAGCTCCCTAGTGACAGGCCTAAGAGATGTAGAAAATAAAGTGAGTTTGTTTCCTACTCCGTCCATCTTAACAAATGCATCAAAAGTGATTTTTTTTTCCTGTGTCCCATTCTCCACATTAAGCACCATCCTCTAAGTTCCTTCCTTCCTTTTATTTGAAATTAATCTCATGGCACCTTGCACTAGTGAGTGGCCTCCTTTGTAGGAATACCTAGTCCCTTTAATGTATGGTATAAGCTTAATGCCCAGTTCTTTCCATGCTCACTCTCTGTGTACTGAGTCAGTGCCCACAAGATTAGGGATGATAAATAAATATTTGCTGAAGATATGAAGGAGTGAAGTAATTTCTTCCAAAAAAAATCACAAGACATTTTTCCCCTGAATAAGAGACTTTTGGGGACTGTGTAATCAATCACATTTACCCTCAGAACTATTTGGAGGAAGTAGAGAACACAGCACAGTTTCCTAGCTGGGTAGTTGGTATCAAGCAAGTCCATGTTTGATGGATCCCATCTCTCGCAACTTTCCCTGTGCTCTAGCAAATGCTGAGGATCTGCTAGTCAGAAAGGAAGGCACCATGTTACACTTAGACTAAAGAGCAAGTTGATGTGGCCTCTCCTTGGCAGAATAGAACTTAGCTCATACAAACAAACTACTCTTGGTACAAAAACAGGCATATGCAACCTGGATAAGGATACTTGTAGCAGCCTGATTTTTGCTAAGACCTTTTGTCAAGCACTACCATTATAATCCCTCCTTTGTCAATACTCCACTATCATACAACAGTGTATGTTACATCACACAGAGCCATCAGCTCCATCCCTGTCCTTTCGGTAGCTTTGGCCTCTCTTCCCCAAGTCCAACTCTGAGCTTCCACTAAATAGTGTCTTCCATTTCTGCAACAACCACTATGATAAATCATATGTCAGTAACTATAACACTAGACTGGTCACAGCAGTAGAGAGTCCTGTCTTTCTTTGAGATCAAAACAAGATTGGTTTACTTGGGAACAATCAGGAGTGTGATCAAACACAGGCCCCCTAAAGGACCTTGAGTTCAGCTGGGCAAGAAGGCACCCCTTCTGCACATAATCCGAAGAGCAAATATTTTTCACAGAGCCAACACCCCCTGTTGCTCCAGAAAATGAGGCACGTCTGACCTCCATCAATCTTGGGTAGATAAATCAGGGTCATCTTTAGCATTTGCAGGCAAATGGCAGCAAATGTGTCCAGGCTGGCAGCAAAATTCCCTCTGTGCCTCATTTACCCCATTCTCCTTATGCTCCTCCTCCTACTCAGAAATATTAAAACTGCTTTACAATAATGATCAGAGACACAGCATAAATGGCCATTATTGGCTTCAAGACTCAGCATTCACATAGTGACCTGAATTTTCAACGGGAACCAAGTTTTAGAAGAAAAATATTAATACCTTATTAGGTAGACTATTCCACACCCAAAAGGCATAGTAGTAGTGGTGGTAGTAGTAGTAGTAGTAGTAGTAGTAGGAG
>NC_045030.1:137508366-137515309 GCF_008632895.1 Mastomys coucha | reverse complement strand
AGAGAGAGAGAGAGAGAGAGAGAGAGAGAGAGAGATTCTCTTATTGCTCCAGATTCTGACCCTTTCACCAACTTTCTACCCACAACAGACTATTCCTTTAGGAGTAAAATTTGGCAACTTGAAGGCTTTGTAATATTGGTTGATTGATTGATTTATTGATTGCAGATAAACACTCTTAGAATTAGTCATGGAATTCAAAACTTGGGGACAAGAGAAGACCTGATGCCAGACTACTTCTTGCCTGTTGTACTTAATGACCTTCTGGCCATTAGCTTTAGGTAGCCTTAAAGGAGCCTTGTCAGCAGGGAAGACTGATTTAGCTATAACTCAAAGAGGCTGGCATTTAGGTGAATGTGCTAAACCAACTCTGAACCATTTGTTGTACATATAGGAGATGTGTCAAAATGTGGGTTCCTGAGGTCAGTGCATGACTGTAGGATCAGAATCTTGGGGCTAAGACCTAAAACCAACACTTTAACAATCTCATCTCCACCAGTGTCGAGGTAAGAGGTCCTTATGCAACTGAGTATTTGTATTTGTTTTCCGTGGTCGTCTTTACAAATTACCATAAACTGAATGGCTTAAGGCCAAATAAATGTATTATTTCACAGAGTGGGAGGCAATAAGGAATGAAGGTAATAGTAAGACTGAGTTCTTTTGGAGAGGTGTCTGATAAGATTTGTAGGTTGCCTACAATCCCTCATGCTTCTTACATTTATATCACTTCAGTCTCTACCTCTATAAATGCAAAGTGTTCTTTCTTTCTTTGGCTTTCCTCTGTTTCCATCCAAATTGACTTCTTCCTTAAATGAATCATCCCATCTTTCTGTAATTACATCTACAAAGACTCTTTTCCCAAATAAAATCATACTCAAGATTAGTACCACTCGAACACATTGTTTGGGGTGCACAATTCACACTGTGTGATACATGCTGTTCCAAGTAAGTGGCTCTCAAGTGTTTCTAGCAGTAGAGCCATTCATAAAACCCCACTCAGAAACAACCCAAAGAGACCTTCCTTAGTCTAACTGCAGGTTGGACCCATAACATTCTATAGATTCACTCTCACTCTTGCTTTTCCATGACCTTTGAGGAGTTAACACAACTAGAATGCCACAGGTGTAAAGGACAGAAGGTAGAGTCTAACTCATTGTTTACAGCGCAAGCCAGCTCAGTTCCATCATCTATAAAATGACACTAACAGCACCTAACTGCTGCCTAACCCATAGGTCTGTTTTAAGGAAAAATTAAGATTGAACTATGTGAACGAAGTTTGCAAAACCTTTCAATGTTAGACTGACGCCAGTCGTGATCATTTTTTGATTTGCTCCTTCAGTTTGATTGAGCTCATCATCTTGTGTGAAGAGACCAGATGGTCCGTGGCTGTGGTCATAAGGCACCCCGGGTACAGTATGTGGGAGGGTTGGAGAGTGAGCTGGCCCAATTCACAGATCACTCCCTACTGGCTGGCTGGCCTAGATGGCAACAGTCTGCCTTCTGGTACTAAAGAAACTCCATATCCTCAAAGGCATTCTTCCTTTTCAAAAGGGTTTAAAGACTTGAACAATGGGTAAGTAGAGCTACTAGTCATTGTATCAACAGCCTACCCAAGTAATGTTCTTTCTTGGTCACTTGCATCACTGCAGACATCCAGAAAGAGGCTAAGCCAACCTTTTCCCTGTGTCCCTCCCCTCTGGGCTCTGCCATAATTATTCATTTGTCTGTGGCAGATGGCTCCAAATTAAAATTGGTCTCACAGATGAGCTACAGAGATTAAATTTCAGCAATACTGATAAGTGTTTGTGTTGAGGTTATAGAAAATCAGCAACAGGGCACTGTGTGTTTTGGGTTTTTGTTTGTTTGTTTGTTTGTTTCTGTTTCTATCTGGCTCTTAGTCTCAGGGTGAGATCATACAGTAGAGAAGAGGGACACTGAGGACCTGCATAAAGGTGTGCATGAAACACACGGAGAGGACCTAAAGGGACTAGTCTATCTAGTTAACTCAGTGAGATAGATAAGAATGTAGAGCTTGTAAAAAATTCCCCTGCTATTTGCAGATACTCTATACTTTGGTGTCAGCCACATATTAGATATGTTTCCTTGGACAAGTCACTTAATCTCTCTAAACCTTTTCATGTGTGTCTAAAGGCAATGAGGGAATCTACTTTATAGAATTATAGTAAAAGTGGAAGTAACTATGGATACATTGATGTATAATGGTCCCTGGCCTCTTTTAAGCACTCACTAGACCACTAGTACTGCTCCTACTCTGACCACTTAGTCATGCTGATGTCATCTGCTGGTTAATGGCATCTATTTTCTCAAATGAAGCTGGGAGATGACTCAGTTAGTAAAGTGTCTCCTGTGCAAGCATGAGTACCTGAATTCAGATCCCCAACACTCATGTAAAAGCTGGACTTAGGGGCAAACATCTGTAAACCCAGCGCTGGGTAGAGGCATAGAGATAGGTGAATTTCCAAAGTGTACTGTCCAGCCTTCCTCATCAAATCCTCATCAAATCAATGAACTGCTGGTTCAATGAAAGACCGTGTCTCAAAATTTGGGGAATACCCACCAAGTAAGATACCTAAAGTCAACCTCTGGTTTCTACACTTGTGCACCTATGTGAACAAGTTGTATATATTATACACATGAAGCGGGGGCACACATGCTTGCACATTAGATACTCATTGTACATAGTGGTTAAAAAATTCAATTTGAAGAACTGTAAGATAGTCCAGCAGTTGAGAGTACTTACAGCTCTTGCAGAGAACCTGAATTTGGTTACCAGCACCAATATCAGGTGACTCATAGCTGCCTGAAATGCTATCTTCTGAGGCCACTCTCTTCTGATCTCTGTAGGTACTCTATGGATATGCACAACCCCCCACACACACACACTTTTTCACACTCACATGTACACTTCAATAAAAATAAAATCTCTAAAGAAAAACAATCCAAACTGGGTGGCCTTGGGAAGGTCATTTACCTCATTTAAGCATCAGTTTCCTTTTCTTTAACTTGAGGCTAATTAATAGTCTCACTTATACTATAAGTTATCTTAAAATATGAGAATGACTTTGGACTGGGGAAATAGTTCAGTGGTAGAGGAGTTATCTAAATGATCATTACATTAAGCCTTTGAAATAATTTGTAGAATGTAATCTTTAGTGCATGACAGAATACAATCTTTAGTGTATGACAGCCATATTATTTGCATTGATACAAAATAATTTTATTTGCTAATTTCCTCACAGGTATAATAAATTACCTGAAAAAAAAAAGCAGCTGAAGGCTGAAAGACTTTATTTTGGCTCTCAGTTCAGCACAGTCCCTTAGGACTGGGAAATCAGGGAGCGTGTGTATGGCACAAATGGTCATATTGCATCTGCATTCAAGAAGCAGAGATGGAGAGATGCTGGTGCTTAGCAGGTTTTCTCTTTGTATTCAGTCTAGGATTTCTGGCAATTGAGATGCTGTCCACCTTTAGGGTGGGTTTTCCCATCTCAATTAATCCAGTCTAGAAACTCCTTCTTAGACATAAGTAAAGATTTGCCTCCTCTCACAATTTTAGACCTTGTCAAGTATAGTCAGTATTAAGCATCTAATAATATTAGTATCCCAATTAATTTTGTAACCTGAATTTCCCAGTGTCAGAGTAACGAGTTTTTTTTGTCTTTTTATTAATACAAATAACTGCCAATTTTATTATTGCTTTCATTCCCATGTTATTTCTTCAACCTTTTCTATCATCTCTGACCTAACAGTTTGGTCTAGATACCAAATTTTAGCACATTCAGAAGCATAACTGAAACAAAATTAACATATAAACCCTTTATATATTTGATGGGTGTAGTTTGATGAATCCGGACATACACATAATGGGCAAATCCATCACTTCTGAACAGTTCCTATTGCCTCCCCTATTTTGTCCGTGTACTGTTTTTATCTCCTGACATCCTGACATGATGCCTACCCAGCTATACTTCTTTTTTGACCACTGCCCCCAGAAGTTTTTCCTTCCACAGAATAATTATATTTTTTTCCTTGCATTCTGGTTCCTACTGATAAACCAAAACAAGATTAAGTAAGTCCAATTCACAAAATGTTCTCTGTGCTGAGGAGTATGTCAGCTCTCTGAAGTTCTCAGCAAAATGAAGAAAACATGATTAGAGGGAGCTTCAGTGCAGGAGGGCTTCCTCTCTCACTTTGATCTCAAGGGATTTTTGTCACCCATTTATTAGTGAAAAGGGGCTGTGAGCTCACTGGGAGAATCTTACTTTGTGGAGTTAGTTCTTTCTTTGGCCAGTTCTGGAGGCCGAACTCGTGTCCTTCAGCTTGTATTTTGGGGCAACAAGGACCAAATAATGAGAATGAAGAAAAGAGCACTGAGTGGGCTTACACGTGAGATGGAGTAGTGACTATCAAATGTCAAAAGCTAGTCTTCACTACAAATGATTTTGGAAACAGCCTGGGCTACACGAGACCCTGTCTCACCCCGGCATGGAAGAAGGGACAATGTTCCACCCATAGCTGAGTAACTACTGACATTAGATTGCTTTTTTCTTCAGTGGAGTAACAACTGGCATGTCAAGCAAAATTCAGGGCAGGTCCCATACCCAGGAGTAGTCTGCCTCACAAACTGGACTCAATGAGTTTGGTTTTCTTTTTATTATTTATTTTCTTTAAAAACGACAGAGAGGAGAAGGGGAGAAAGAGAAGAGGAGAGAAGGAAGAGAATGAAGTTGAGTCAGTAGGGAGTTGGAGGAGAATGAACAAGATCAGACAAAGTAGAGTGCATGAGATTCTCAAAAAAGATTTAGGGGAAGGACTGAAGGACCTGAAAGAGATTGCGTACAAAGAACAACAGTATCAACTAATCAGACCTCTCCGAGCTCCCAGGGACTAAGACACCAACCAGAAAACATACATAGGCTGGTCCTTGACACTGCCCCTGCTACATCTGTAGCAGAGGATTGCCTTATCTGGCATCAGTGGGAAGGGAGGCCCTTAGTCCTGTGGAGGCTTCATGCCCCAGGTAGGAGGATGCTAGAGGGGTGAGGTGGGAGTGGGTGGGTAGGTGGGTGGGTGAGTGGGTAGGGGAACACCCTCTTAGAGGTGAAGGGAAGGGGAGATGGGGTGGGGGCCCGTGAAGAGGGAACCTGCAAGAGGGACAACATTTGAAGTGAAAATAAATAAAATAATAAATAATAAATAAATTCCATTTTAGTATAAATAAATATAGTGAAAGGACCATCTACAGCAAAGGATGGCAAATAATAGAATAAGAGAAGGAAAAGGACGTTGGTACCAGTGACAGACCATCTCTCCTTTCTCTCCTCCGTTTCTCTTTCTAAGTAAAATGAAGTGAAGACTTGGAACTTTCTGAAGTTGGAGAACACAAATTCTGAATACTTTTCAGCTTTTCCAAGGCAGCTTTACAGCCACTATCAGCTAGCTCAATTGTCCATCTCAGAACTCTGGGTGGAACTCTGGGTTAAACATTAGGAAGAGGGACTTTGCAATGCATTCCCTTATCATCAAATAGGCTTTATACTTCAATGACCAGAGAGATACTATGTCTCGGTCACTCAGCATATCTTAGACCAACAGCCAACATTTGCAACAAAATGTGCTTTATGTGCTCGAACAAAATGAATGTGCACCATATTCACGGAAAGTCTTCTTGACCGTCTAATGGAAGATACAAATTTGTTCAGCTATCAGACTTCATGGCCGCTAGCACCTTTGTGAACATTCATCTGCTTACTTTTGAGGTTCATTTTAAAAGAAATCACATTAACTATAAGAAGTATGAGAAGTATGAGAATATGAGAAGAAAAATATTTCATTTCTCATTCCCAAAACTGACTCCTTAGAAGTCATGACTAGGAATAATTTATGCGGGGCTTCCTAGATATTGTTTGTTCTTATTTAAACAGAAACACGGAAAGTTTTTTTAACAAAAGATTACAAAAAATGTACCTTGCTGGGTGGTTATGACTTATGCTTTTAATCCCAGCACTTGGGAGGCAGAGGCAGGCTGATCTCTACAAGTAAGGCCACGGTGGTCTATAAAACTAGTTCCAGAGAGAGGAGTGGTGGTGATGCACGCCTTTAATCCCAGCACTTGGGAGGCAGAGGCAGGTGGATTTCTGAGTTCGAGGCCAGCCTGGTCTACAGAGTGAGTCCAGGACAGCCAAGGCTATACAGAGAAACTCTGTCTCAAAAACCAAACAGACAAACAAAAAAACTAGTTCCAGGACAGCCAAGGCTACACAGAAAAACCCTATGTCAAATCAAAAAAGAATTACCTCGAACAATACATTTTAGTTCTCTTTCTCTCTGGGAACATTTATTCATACTGCATTATTTCTATCAATATGGTCCTGTACAAGTGTCTCATACTTATTTGTTCAATATATTAAGTGAGCACTTCAGTTGTTTCAAGGTTGGATAATTTTTTACAAATATGTATTTATAATTTTTATTAGATATTTTCTTTATTTACATTTCAAATGATAACTCCCGGTTTCCCCTCAGGAAAAAAAAATGTTCCCTCCCCCCCCTGCTCACCAACCTACCCTCTCCTCTTTCCTGGCCCTGGCATTCCCCTACACTGGGACATAGAACCTTCACAGGACCAAGGGCCTCTCCTCCCATCCACAATAGTGTCTGGGTTTGGTGATTGAATATGGGAAGGATCCCCAGGTGGAGCAGTCTCTGGATTGTCCTTCCCTCAGTCTCTGCTCCATAGTTAGTCTCTGCAACTCCTTCCATGGGTAATTTGTTCCCCCTTTTAAGAAGGAACTAAGTATCCACACTTTGGTCTTCCTTCTTCTTGAGTTTCTTCTGGTTTGTGAATTGTATTTTGAGTATTCTGATCTTCTGGGCTAATACCCACTTATCAGAGAGTGCATACCATGTGTGTTCTTTTGTGATT
>NC_045030.1:137501997-137508271 GCF_008632895.1 Mastomys coucha | reverse complement strand
ACCTCACTCAGGATGATATTCTCTAGATTCATCCATTTCCCTAAGAATTTCATAAATTCATTTTTTTTTAAAGCTGAGTAGTACTCCATTGTGCAGGTGTACCACATTTTCTGTATCCATTCCTCTGTTGAGGGACATCTGGGTTCTTTCCAGCTTCTGGCTATTATAAATAAGGCTGCTATCCTTAGGAAAACAACAATATGAGTTAACTGGTACCCTCAGAGCTCCCAGGGACTCAAGCACCAAACAAGGACTATACATGGTGGGTCTGATTGTTCTGGAAGCATGTGTATAGTAGAGGATTGCAAAGTCGATCATCAATAGGAAGAGAGGCCCTTGTCCCTGTGAAGGTTCTGTGCCCCAATGTAGGGGAATGCCAGGGCTAATAAGTGGGAGAGGGTGGGGTGGCAAACATGGGGAGTGGGGAGGCAACAGGTATTTGTTCTTGTTTTTGTTTGTTTGTTTTTTGGAGGGGAAACTGGGAAAGGAGAAATCATATGACATGTAAATAAAGAAAATATCTAATAAAAAATAATAATTAAAAAATAAATAAATAAGGCTGCTATGAACATAGTGAAGCATGTGTCCTTATTACATGTTGGAGCATCTTCTGGATATATGCCCAGGAGTCATATTGCTGGGTCCTCAGGTAGTACTATGTCCAATTTCCTGAGGAACCACTAAACTAATTTCTGTAGTGGTTGTACCAGCTTGCAATCCCACCAGCAATGAAGGAGTGTTCCTCTTTCTCCACAACCTCACCAGCATCTGCTGTCACCTGAGTTTTTGATCTTAGCCATTCTGACTAGTGTGAGGTGGAATCTCAGGGTTGTTTTGATTTGCATTTCCCTGATGGCTAAGGATATTGAACATTTCTTTAGGTGCTTCTCAGCCATTTGTTGTATTCTTCAGTTGAGAATTCTTTGTCTAGCTCTGTACCCCATTTTTAATAGTGTTATTTTGTTCTCTTGAGTCTAACTTCATGATAGCTACAGCTACAGTGTACTCATATACATAAAATAAGTAAATCTTTAAAAAGAGAGAGAAAGAAGACCTGTTTTGTGACAGTCAATTTCGGAGAAGGTACCATGAGGTGCTGAGAAAAATATATATTCTTTTGTTTTAGAATAAAACGTTCTATAGATATCTGTTAAATCCATTTGTTTCATAACTTCTGTTACTCTCACTCTGTCTTTGTTTAGTTTCTGTTTCCATGATCTGTCCATTGCAGAGAGTGGGGTATTGAAATCTCCCACTACTATTGTGTGCGGTGCAATGCGTGCTTTAAGCTTTAGTAAAGTTTCTTTTATGAATGTAGATGCTCTTGCATTTGGAGCATAGAGATTCAGAATTGAGTTCATCTTGGTAGATCTTACCTTTGATGAATATGAAGTGTCCCTCCTTATCTTTTTTGATCACTTAGGTTGAAAGTCGATTTTATTCAATATTAGAATGGCTACTCCAGCTTTTTTCTTGGGACCATTTGTTTGGAAAATTGTTTTCCAGCCTTTTATTCTGAGGTAGTGTCTGTCTTTGTCACTGAGGTGAGTATCTCGTATGTAACAAAATGTTGCATCCTGTTTATGTACCCAGTCTGATAGTCTATGCCTTTTTATTGGGGAATTGAGTCCATTTATATTAATAGATATTAAGGAGAAGTAATTGTTGCTTCATGTTGTTTTTGTTGTTAGAGTTGGAATTCTGTTCATGTGGCTATCTTCTTTTAATTTTGTTGGAAGAGTACTTTCTTGCTTTTTCTAGGATGTAGTTTCAGTTTCCCTCCTTGTGTTGGAGTTTTCCATTTATTATCCTTTGAAGAGCTGGATTTGTGGAAAGATACTGTGTAAATTTTGTTTTGTCATGGAATATCTTGTTTTCTCCATCTGTGGTAATTGAGAGTTTTGCTGGGTATAGTAGCCTGGGCTGGCATTTGTGTTCTCTTAGGGTCTGTATGACATCTGCCCAGGATCTTCTAGCTTTTATAGTCTCTGGTGAGAAGTCTGATGTAATTCTGATAGGTCTGCCTTTATACATTACTTGACCTTTTTCCCTCACTGCTTTTAATATTCTTTCTTTGTTTTCTGCATTTAGTGTTTTGACGGGAGGAATTTCTTTTCTGGTCCAGTCTATTTGGAGTTCTATAGGCTTCTTGTATGTTCATGGCATCTCTTTCTTTTATTTTTTTCTTTTTTTTTTTTTAGGTTAGGAATGTTTTCTTCTATAATTTTGTTGAAGATATTTACTGGCCCTTTAAATTGGAAGTTTTCAGTCTCTTCTATATCTATTATCCTTAGGTTTGGTCTTATTGCATCCTGGATTTCCTGGATGTTTTGGGTTAGGAGCTTTTTTGCATTTTGCATTTTTTTGACTGTTGTGTCAATGTTTTCTATGGTATCTACTGTACCAGAGATTCTCTCTTCTATCTCTTGTATTCTGTTGGTGATGTTTGCATCTATGACTCCTGATCTCTTTCCTAGGTTTTCTTTCTCCAGAGTTGTCTCTCTTTGTGATTTCTTAATTGCTTCTACTTGTATTTTTAGATTCTGGATGGTTTTGTTCAATTCCTTCACCAGTTTGGTTGTGTTCTCCTGTAATTCTTTAAGAGATTTTTGTGTTTCCTCTTTAAGGGCTTGTCCCTGTTTACCTGTGTTCTCCTGTATTTCTTTAAGGGAGTTATTTATGTCCTTCTTAAATTCCTCTATCAGCATCATGAGATATGATTTTAGATCCAAATCTTGCTTTTCTGGTGTGTTGGGGTATCCAGGACTTGCTGTGGTGGGAGTACTGGGTTCTGATGATGCCAAGTAGTCTTGGTTTCTGTTGGTAAAATTGTTGCGTTTGCCTCTCGCCATCTGTTGATCTCTGGTGTTAGATGTTCTTGCTGTCTCTGGTTGGAGCTTGTTCTTCCTGTGCGTCTGTAAGCCTGTGTCAGCACTACTGGGAGATTAGCTCTCCCCTGGTAAGACCTGTGCACAGAAGGCTGTGGATCAGCCGCACCTCCTGGATGCAAATGGAGGTAGAAAGGACCCTGTCCCAGCCGCTCTGCTGCTTTTGTGACCTATGCCTCCCTGCTCTGGATAATATTTTTTTTAAAGATTTATTTATTATTAGATGTAAGAATACTGTAGCTGTCTTCAGACATACCAGAAGAGAGCATCAGATCTCATTATGGATAGCTCTGAACAACCATGTGGTTGCTGTGATTTGAACTCAGGACCTTCAGAAGAACAGTCAGTGCTCTTAACCACTGAGCCATCTCTCCAGCTCAATAATTTTGCTTTTTAAACAATGTTATAGGAGATCTTTTTCACATTGGGAAAATTATTATATATAAGATAAATTCTTAGTAATAGGATTATAGAGTCATAAAGCATGTGTTGTTTAATTAGGATACCAGCAGTCCAAAGGTGTAGCTATTTCTTACATCTTTGTCATCATAGATCAAAAAAACATTAAAAACTACAACATTTCTGATCTGACAAGCAAAAAGAAGTACTACCTCATTATAATTGCATATTTGACTTTTTGAAGATGTAGCTTAAGGCCAAAAGAGGTCATCGAATTCCCTCAGACTTAGCATAACATGTTTATAGGAAACCCAGCATTTTCCTTGGATGCTAGGATCAGCTCTTCAGTCCTTGTCAGGTCAGCACCAAGCCTTCTCCCCAGCCCTACACTTGAGTTTTATTATAAGCAAGATTTAACATACTTTAGTGTCATAAGCCATTTGTTTTATTCTTGTGTGAACATCTGATTGTATATTTTACCTCTCGATTTCAACTAGAGTTGCCTGACTTGTCTATGTTATTTTCATATTATACTCATCAAGCTTACTAATTTTGTAAAACTGTTCACCTTGATTTATTAAAGATCAAGAATTTAAACCAAGTTATGCAGCAAGTCTGCGGTAAAGAGCAAAGCTAATTATACTCTAGGACATGTAACTTTGCTGTATATTCATGTAAGACTATCTTAAGTGACATTTAAAATGTCTTAATATCTCTCTAGGATAAAAGTATACATGCATAATAGCTCTTTATTTTTAAGTTGCCAGTTTAGTACTTTAGCATCTTGATTCAAAAGAAAGAAGGGGACTGCATTCTCAACCAAAGGGAAATAAAACAGCACAGAAATAGAGAGGTTGTTCTTTGGTGAAAGAATGAGTTCTAACAAAAGAACAATAGCAAAAGTCCATCTCGCTCATTGCTTTTCCTGTCTTCATTAGCAACACAGTTGCTAATTCCAAAAAAGAAAACCTGTCAAGGAGTTGATAATTTGAAAAAAGGAAGTTTTCCTTGATTTATTGAATAGTGGAGAAATTTATAAGTGATAAAATGGGTGATAGGACAAATCTATACTATTTCTCATTTCAATTTTTCAGTCATCTGCATTTCACCTAAGAAGATAATTTCCAAATTCCTTCTATATTTGATGGCATGCAGACATACATCATCAAGATTAAGAATGTTTTGGCAATATAGCAGTTTCTAGGTTTAAAAACTCTGTCTTCTTCTGGTCCTCCAAGTTAAATATCCAAATCTTTAACGGCAAGTTAAAGATTCAAAACTAGAGTCTGGATCACACAAGAGGATGCAAAAATGTTTTTTAAATTTCAGGAATGAATACGTTTGGAGGCTAGAGCTACCACTCAACAGGAAGGTGACTTCCTAGCATGCCTGAATCTCTGGGCTCCATCTCCAGTGTTTCCTCATGTTTGGGGCACTAAGATAGAGTATCAGTACTGGGGACAAAAAGGACAGTCATGGCATCCTGACTGGTAATAAGCCAAAGCATTTTTGGTGATACAGAGATGTCAAATGCTTTTTCCAATGGTCAACTTGTCTTTAGCAGATAACAGCTTTGACAAGCTTGGAGACGGGGAGCCCACTGTAGGAAGGTTATACCAACAGCCTCAATTGTTACTATGGTTATTGTTCCTACTTTGATTGGAGGAGAGGTTTTAGTAATTTGTTTGAAGTGTGTAAACAACAATTATAGAATCATGTCTGAAACTGTATCAAAGAACAGAGAAACTCTTGAGATGGTCATGACAAAAAAATGTTCTGGCTTTCAATCACTCAGAATAGCCTATGAATCTGACCTCTTCACACCATTCTTTATTTCAAGATTTATTTATTTGCCCTCTATCAGATATAGGATTGTTAAAGATATACAAAGAACTCAAGAAGTTAGACTCCAGAGAAACAAATAACCCTATTAAAAATGGGGTACAGAGCTAAACAAAGAATTCTCAACTGAGGAATACCGAATGGCTGAGAAGCGCCTAAAGAAATGCTCAATATCCTTAGTCATCAGGGAAATGCAAGTCAAAACAACCCTGAGATTTCACATCACAACAGTCAGAATGGCTATGATAAAAACTCAGGTGACAGCAGATACTGGTAAGGTTGGGGAGAAAGAGGAACACTCCTATATTGCTGGTGGGATTGCAAGCTGGTACAACCACTATGGAAATTAGTTTGGCAGTTCCTCAGGAAATTGGACATAGTTCTACCAGAGGACCCGGCTATACCACTCCTGGGCATATACCCAGAAGATGCTCCAACATGTAATAAGGACACATGCTCCACCATGTTCATAGCAGCCTTATTTACAATAGCCAGAAGCTGGAAAGAACCCAGATGTCCCTCAACAGAGGAATGGATACAGAAAATGTGGTACATCTGCACAATGGAGTACTACTCAGCTTTTAAAAAAAATGAATTTATGAAATTCTTAGGGAAATGGATGAATCTAGAGAATATCATCCTGAGTGAGGTAACCCAATCACAAAAGAATACATATGGTATGTACTCTCTGATAAGTGGTTATTAGCCCAGAAGATCAGAATACACAAAGTACAATACACAAAGCACAAGAAACTCAAGAAGAAGGAAGACCAAAGTATGGATACTTCATTCCTTCTTAAAGGGGGGAACAAAATACGCATGAAAAGAGTTGCAGAGACAAACTATGGAGCAGAGACTGAAGGAAGGACAATCCAGAGACTGCTCCATCTGGGAATCCTTCCCATATTCAGTCATCAAATCCAGACACTATTGTGATGTGAGCAAGTGCTGGCAGACAGGAGCCTGATATAGCTGTCTCCTGAGAGGCTCTGACAGTACCTGACTAATACAGAAGTAGAGGCTCACAGCCATCCATTAGCACAGGGTCCCCAATGAAGGAGCAAGAGAAAGTCCCATGGAGCTGAAGTGTTTGCAGCCCCTTAGGATGAACAACAATATGAACTAACTAGTACCCTCAGAGCTCC
>NC_045030.1:137492079-137501739 GCF_008632895.1 Mastomys coucha | reverse complement strand
GGGGGGTTGGGGACTGGGAAAGGAGATATCATTTGACATGTAAATAAAGAAAATATCTAATAAAAAAAGAAAAAAGATTTATTTATTTAATGTATCTGACTACACTGTCCTATCTTCAGCCACATCAGAAGAGGCATTATATCCCATGATTGTTAGCCATCATGTGGTTGCTGGGAATTGAACTTAGGACCTCAGAAAGAGCAGTTAGTGCTTCTTTTTTAAGATGTTTTCTTTATTTACATTGCAAATTTTATCCCCTCTCAAAACCCCCCTATCCCATCCCTACTCTCCCTGCTCACTAACCCACCTGCTCCTGCTTCCCTGACCTGGCATTCCCCTACACTAGGGCATCAAGCCTTCAGGAGACCAAGGGTCTCTCCTTTCATTGATGTCCCACAAGGCCATCCTCTGCTACATATGTGGCTGGAGCCATAGATCCCTCCATGTGTACCCTTTGGTTGGTGGTTTAGACCCTGGGAGTTCTGGGGGTATTGGATACAGTTACCAAACGCAGACACTATTATGGATGCTAACAAGTGCTGGATGACAAGAGCCTGATATAGCTGTCTCCTGAGAGGCTCTGACAGTGTCCGACTAATACAGAAGTAGAGGCCATCCATAGGACTGAGTACAGGGTCCCCAATGAAGGAGCTAGAGAAAGGACCCAAGGAGATGAAGGGTTTGCAGCCCCATAGGAGGAACAACAATATGAACCAGTTAGTGCTCTTAACCACTAAGCCATCTCAGCCTTTCACACCACTCTTACCATTATCAACTCACTTGATCAACCGCAGTAGCCCCCTAAATGTGTGTTTCGTTTGTTTGTTTGTTTCACATTTTCTCAACATAATATTTTTTATTGATTCTTTGGGAATTTCCCATTACGCACCTCAATCCCACTCATTTCCCAGATCATCCATGTCCACTCCCACCTTGTAAGCCCCAAAAAAGAAAGTAAAAAATTTACATTTACATTTTTAAAAAATCTCACCAATCCTTCTGGCAATGGCCTGCTTCTTTATCAACCACAGCTTCATCTTTACCTATCACAGCTACCGTGGGCCTCCAATTCCATTGTGCTCAGTACTACAAGCTTCCTTCATCTTTCTGGCTTCTCCATCACGTATTCATTTGTCATAGTGGAATTGGTGGCTGCAGTGTGTCAGGAAGTACACATTTTTGCCCAAACAGCTTTACTTGCAAATGTTCATTGCAATGAGTTGTTGGACTGGCTCAAGGCCTCTGGCTTTAGCCACAGCATCAATACAGGACCCTCGCCAAGACTTCGCTTGAATATCTTGCTGTTACCCTGGGTCATGGAGATCCTGCAGCATTTGGTTCCACAGTTCAAGCCCCTTCATGCACTCCAGCAGCTCAAAGATGGGTTGGTGCTGATTGGGGTAGGCCTGGATCAAGCCCTGGGTGATAGATAGCAAAGTTGCTTAGCCCAGGCTTCCTCTGGCCACCACACCACTAAGTGGAAGTCAGTGAGAGGCAGAACCAGATCCAGGCCACAAGGGCTGGCTCTCCCTTGCTTATAGCAAAGCTCAGCGAGGCCTTCAGACATAAATATGGCTTCAGGTGGCAGCCCAGACCACAGATATATGCATGGCCTACAGTGGTAACATGAACCACACATGTCAATATAGCCTCTGTCCATATCTGGACCACCAACTCACTGACGGCCCTCAGCAGCTACAGAAACCTCAGGCCTCATCGTAGCCTCAGATGACTGCACATGCCAATAACATCAACCTCCCTCCCCAGATATCAAAGCCAAAAGATATCAGCAAGTCAGCAGTCAGCAGCACAGACCCCTTATATCCACATGGATCTCAGGCTTTATCACAGCCTGGAGCAGCAGCAAGGACCACACACTAACATGGCCTCTGATGGGATCACAGACTACTGTGGTCCTTCCAGGAGGTCCAATCCATAAAGGGAACCTTTCCTCATTTTGGGCCTCCATCATTGCCCAAAGCCAGGGTGATCCCACAGCTGGGAGGCATGTTCAGTGTTGACTTTGCATCTGCACAAGCTCTGCATGTGCATCTGCACATGGCCCGTACCAACCCAACTTAGTGATGATGACCTCAGCCCCCTCTCTCACTGGTCATCTCCATCACATCTTTAGTTCTACCTGTCTCCATGGGGCCTGCACTGATCATTTTTTCTATCTTTATCACCTCTCCATCTCATATGTGACCATCATAGTGGCATCTACTCCACTCCATGTGGCTGAGAATACCTGGCTTTGTTTCACGCTGGACTTTCCCCTTAACCTGTAATCACCTACTTTTTTATTTATATTTTTTATTGAAAACATTTTTTCATTTAATGTACTCTTATCATACTATCCTTTTCCCCAACTCCTCACCACCCCAAGCCATCCAATTCCTCACCTTCTCTTTCTCTTTAGAGAACAGATGGAGAAAAAAATAAAACATTTAAAAGCAAAGAAAAAAGCACAAGAAAAACACACACACACAAATAACACATAAAAACACAAAATCAGAAAGCATAATACACAAGCAAAATATCACTAAGACAAAAATAAAGTAATATAAGACAAAAAGTCTACAACAATATCATTAAGTTCATTTTATTTTAGCCATATACTTCTAGTCATGAGGACTACCCTTATATGTGGTTAATATACTCAATGATTCTCAATTGGAGAAAACTATTTTTTCCTTTGGAAGAAGATGCTAATTGAAGATAACTTCTGGGATAGTGATAGAGGCTCATGGCCATTTCCCACCTCAATGCTATTCAACTTATGCAGGCCATGTGCTTTCTGTCACAAGCTCTGTAAATTTATATTAGTATCAGTCCTGTTGTATCTGGAAGACAGTTTGCCAGGTATCCTCCATCCCTTCTGACTCTTTCTGCCTCCTCTTCCACATAGTTCTCTGAGCCCTGCCAGGACACATTCCATTTAGAACTGAGTGCTCAGAACTATCCCATTCTCTATACATTGCCCAGTTGTGGGTCTCTGTATTTGTTCAACTCTTACTGCATAAGTTTCTTGGATGATGTCTGGGCATGCACTAATCTATGGGTACAGCAAATGACATGAAGAGTCATGTTATTGCTATTACCCTTTAGCAGAACAATACTGTTTGGTTTTCCCCTTGGGCTCTTGGCCGATCTAGTCTTGGCTACCCAAGCAGTGTCTGTCTCCACAAATTCCATCCTGTGAAGTGGACCTTAAATCTAAGGAAGGACTGATTGGTCATTCCCACACCTCTTGTGCTACAATTTCACCAGTATATCTAATGCAGGCAGCTCAAAATTGCAGATCTCAGAGTTTGTAATTGGGCTGGTGTTTACCTTTCTCCTCTGGGAGCAAGCAGAGTACCTTCCAGTACGATTTTAAATATAAGAAAAACTGTCATTCTGCTCAAAGTTCATTAAAGCCCTTTGGTGTTTATGGAACACTGTATGATTTGACCTGTTACCATCGGCCTGCATCACTTACCAGTTGCTCTTGCTCAACCTGCTCTCACTATACTCACTTCTTTGAGATTTTTTGTTGTTTTGTTTAGGATACTGTAGATGGAATCTAGAACCTTATTGTGATAGATAAATGTTCCACCTATAAATTATATCCAGAGACCTTTTGTAAATTGTTTTTTGGGGTTTTTTTTTTTGCCTTAATATTAATGATATTGATTTGTAGCTCTAGGAATGGAACACAGGCTACTTCCATGCTAGGAAAATATTCTATGATTGAGCTACTAAGTCCCCACACTCAATTATTTCAAGAATTGTGTAACTCAAGTGTCTTTGAATGGTTTTCATCCAGATAGTTGTAAGGCTAACTCTTCCTTCTCCTTTAGATTTGCATTCCAACAATAACTCATAAGGCAGGTGCCCCCACCCTTTTCTTCCTATCACCATGCTATATTTCAGGGCTCTTGGCATTATCACCACCTGACATACATTTATGTTCTGCCTGTGTCACCTTATGTCAAAGGTTATCTATTGTTCTCACTTTTGAGGCCCCAATTCCTACAAAAGTTTTCAGAACATGGTAGGCTTTCCATAAATAATTTCTGTATGAATGAAGAAGTGATATTAGTAGAATGTTAAATCCAAAACTATTGTCTAGCCCATCTCTTCACTTTATTATTGTGAAAAGTGACAGATAAAACGTGATTTGCCAAGGTTCAATGTGATAAGAAAGCCAAGAGATACAGGACTTCTGACTTTGTACTGAGTATTATATCCATGATATTGAAATTAAATAGTTCTACCCTTAAATAAACTCTGAATGAAGTCTATGACATCCTCCTTGGCACTGTGAAAGTTCCTTGTATCTAACTTAAGTTCTACATCTTTTTTTAGAAGTTGTTTTATGTTCACGCCTGTTTTGCCTGATGAATGTGCACTGCATTTGTGCACTGTCCATCAAAGTCCAGAAGAGGGTGACATATCCCCTGCAACTGAAGTTAAAGACAATTGTGAGCCATCATGTAGGTCCTCTATAAGAGGACCAGATCCTTTCTAAGAACAGCAAGTGTTCTTGGAACACTTAGCCATTTCTCTAGTTCCAAACCCTATATCATATATATAGAGAGAGACATATATATAGACATATACATGCATATATATATATATATATATATATATAGTAAAGTATTTTATATACTTTACATAAAACTGAAGGCAAGATTTTGGTCTCTATAGTACTCTAAAAGATCTCAATGTCACAAAGTAAGTTTCAAATCACATGCCAGGGATCTAGGGACATATAATTAGAAGGTCATGCAAGTGACAATATTTATGATTGCATAGTAGTGAAGTCTGGGCAGAAAAACATTAAAAACATGTACTGTAATAAGGAAAAAATATTTGTAAAGTTTAAAAGCCAAGTCCACATAGTGTGTAGCCAACTGCTGCTGGCATTGAATTAGAAGCATAGTTCAGACTGTTTGCTAACCAAGAAGCCTTCTTCTCACTAAAACTAGTGAAGGCTTTGCCCCAGCATCTTTAACTTTCTGCCTTCCCTGTATGGGGAGTGGTTTCTTTTCCCCTCATTAAATTACCTTATTTAAGTCAGAGTGTCATTATTTCCAAAGTAGCTATTGCTTATTTGTGAACCAGAAAGTGGCCCAAGGTAGAACTGCAGTTTCTCCTGTCAATACTAAGCTCCTCTGGGTATGTCTGATCAGAGGAGAAAGTGTTTTCTGGATCCTAGAACTTAACTGGAAGAAAATGAGTAAAGCTAAACTTTAGTGGAAATTGTTAGTCAGCCATTTTTTCCCCTTTAAACTACCCATGAACAAGATTGAGTGAAAGAGCCATCTGCTAGCCTGTTTGTCTTCAATACTAGAGAACACAACAGGCAGAAATGTATGTCCTGATGGCAATACCAATCTAGCACTCAATCCTAAACCGTTTTCTTTCAACCAGGATGAACTATTTCCTTGAAGACTTGTGAACCTAGCATCCCAAAGATCAAGAAGCTAAGCATGAAGCTATCCTGTGCCTAAAGAGACTGAATGTCAAGATAGGAAACCATTATTACTATCTAGGGGACCATACCAAGTGGTTTGACTTTATTATATATAAAAAAAAAATCACGATTACAAAGCACTCAATAGTTAACATCAGAAAGCTTCTTGCTAAATATAAGTACAATATCCTTGAAATAATGCAATAGCACCTACTTCTTGATACATCTATCATTTCCTCTGTTTCTACATTTTCCTTTTTGGCCAGTTTATGAACCTGGCTTCTCATTTTTTTTTTTCAGAACAAGCCAGAAAACTGTAACATTTACCTTTAAGTATGTGACCAGCTATTTGCAGTGATTAGAAAAGTTCTTTTCTCTCCTCCTCTCCCTCTTTTACTTCTCTTCCTTCTTCTGCATCCTTTGTTTTGTGTTTTGTTCTTTCATTTGTTTGGTGGGTTTTTTTTTTTTGAGACAGGATCTCACTAGGTAGCCCAAGCTAGTCTTGAACCTTCGATCATCCTGCCTACCTCTGCAACCTAAGTACTATGATTACAGGAATGCACCAATGCATCTGCTAAGAAAGCATTCCTTTAAAAAAGAGTTTTATAACAGTGGTGAGGGTCTGAGGGTGCTGAATAGCATTTGATGGGTAAAAGGAAATCTGCTTGTCCACACAACTCCAAACTCGGGAGAAGTGGAGTGACATACTGTCCAAGATGTAGAATGGCAACTCTGTGGGAATGTCCTCGAAAGGGTTAATCATCTGCCATAAGCTAAGACCCTGTCATCTCCCAAGTGTCTTCTTTGCAATGTGTTTATCAGCTGCTACACAAGACACGATGAATAGTCTCAGGGCTCCTGTTTTCCGTTTACTCCTCTAGCTGTCAAAAAAGCAAGGGGCAAATTCCTCAACCTCGCAATAGCTTCCCCGCTTCCCATGGAAATTGGGAATGATCTCACAAGAACGGCATGAGAACATGAGCACTTCCAAATCACCCTAAATGTTCTTGATAAGCCCCCAAGAAAGAGCTTTGACTGGCATAGTTGGTTAAGGAAAGAAGCAAGAATACAAAGTCACATTAAATAAAAGCCTTCTGGAGAGATCACTAAAATCTCACACAGAAATATCTTGACTTTTTTTTTTTTTTAGGGTAAAACCTCTAGCATTCTGAGGGATAGCTGGGTGCCAGTAGTATGCTTAATTACAGAATCATTGGGACTTCATGAAAATCATAGCAGTCTATTCTTTTTACAAGCGCAAATAGTTTTAGTGATTTGTGTTAAGGTTCTGAGCCCCAGTGTAGGGGAATGTCAGAGCCAGAAAGTGAGAGAGGGCGGGGTGGCAGGCATGGGGAAGGGGGAGGCAACAGGGGTTTGTTTTTGTTGTTTTTGTTTGTTTCTTTGTTTTTTGGAGGGGAAACTGGGAATGGAGAAATTTACATGTAAATAAAGAAAATATCTAAAAAAAAAAGTCAAAAAAAACTATTAAGGAAAAATGAAAATTACATGCATTATTTTTTTATAAAAAGGAAGTACAACCTCGAGCATTAAACGCTTAACATAAGCCAGTTTTATAGAAATCCGAAGTTAGAACACTCAGAAATAATACCAGTAGGGAAAAGGAAAAACATGAGGGAGGGGTGAGAAAAGAAAATGAAACATGAACAGGAACCCTCACAAGCAGTTTTAGAGACAGGAATTCACAGCAAGAAACAGACACAAACCTGACCAAGAATAAGACCCTGGATGCAACAGAAAGCAACTCAGGGTTCAAATAAAAAAAAATACCTACAACCAAGATCTGCAGATCTTAAATAGCTTAATCCAGATGCTTCCCCATAACCCCCATATTCAGAATAAAATGTAAGTCAGACACAGATAAGATCTGTAGACTTTCACAACTATTCACCATGGAAAGCCAGTCAGGAAGAATCATCTTGTTTACATAATATACCTGTTGACATGACAAAGTGGTCATGTGGTCATGTCAGAGAAAGATTTATCAGGCTTTTTTTTTTTAGAGTGATCAGCAATAAGAGGATCTTGAAACAACTTTACAACCTCCTTGTGAACTGAGCTGTACCAGTTCTACCTAGCCAATGGTGGATAAGCTGCCTTGTTCTGCTCCTGACAGCAAAACTGGTTGTTCTCTCAACACCTCCTTCTGTAAACCATGGGGCTACACACACTGCAATTTCTGGGAAGATTCATTCAAGAATCCTCTTGGTTCTTTGAATGCCTTTTAAAAGTAGAGATCCTGTCCATTCACAATGAGAGCCTGCAGGGTAAACAAGATAAGCAGGGCTCTCCCTGCTTCTCTGCCTTGGCTGCTTCCACATCAAGAGGAAGCTCTTGTCAGTCATACTTCCATATTTACTGTTACAGCTTTGTGCATGATACGGTGAAAAGGTTATGAAGCAAACAATCTCCAACTTTTACCCACCCACCAACCTAAAAAGTGTATAAAGAAATCAAAATGGAGTGAGTGCAAGGCCAAATTGGCTAAGTCAGCAAGACTCCCTTAAAATAAATAAAAGTTTGTGAGTATAGCTCAGTTGCCTGGCATGTACAAAGCCCTCCACACACACACACACACACACACACACACACACACACACACACACACACACAAGATCAAAACTGGGACTGGAATTATGTACTTCTGTGATGGGAAACTGCCTAACATGTACAAGACTCTGACTTTCATACACAGCATCAAAAATAAAAGGGAGAAAAGATTTAAAGGAAGAAAGGGGGGAAAAGAATGAGGAAGGGATTAAATGTATACAGTGATTTATTTTAGTAGTTCCCAGAAAGCATCACCACAAATAGTGTGCTTGTACTCTAATCTAATGAACTGACATTTGACAATTTTCTAAACTGGTAAGTTCTTCTAAGATATGGTGACTCTACAGTTACAGAAAAATGGAGGTGCACACAGATGTGTAGTAGACAGCAACTATGCACGGTATAAGCATGCACCATGAGCCTCCTTTGATTGTGCCATTAATACCCAATAGTCCAAATCATGGTTTCCTAATGCATACACAAGACTGTAAAAATGAATAAACATGAAGGAAGGCCAAGAAAATATAAGAACCTAAAACATAATGTAAAAAAGAGATAACTACAGGTATAACTTTTCACCATGGTGTCACATTTAAATAGATGCTCTCTTACCATAACGGAGGCAGAATAAACCATATGGTGATATTCTGTTTACTAAAGGATGCTGAATTCATGATAGACCATTTACAGATTTAACAAGTTGCTCTGATGCCGTCTCATTTATTAATCTTTGATAGATGCTGATAAAACTGAAAGACACAGTCAGTCAAAAAGCACATGCCACATGTGTAATGAAAAACTTCCCTGTGTGGAACCCAATGCGTGGTTCATGAAGACTCCTACTGAGTTGTAGCTCTACCCTCAGGAGAACAAACTAAAAAATCTTAAAAGCAGTTTAGGCATCTAACTTAATTCCTAACTTAGCATCAATTGTTCTATTTACAATCCAATGTGGGGAATGTGAATGATTCCACCTATCCATAAAAATGTGAATGATCTTACACATCACAGTGGCTGGGTTCTCCCATTTCCTGCTTGCTCAACTTAAAACGTTCACCTTGTATGACATTCAGCTGTGGATGGGGAAGCAAGTCAAAGTCTACTGCACAGCTGACAAGCCAGGTGGAAGGAGCCATCAAGACTTTGCCCTGAAGTGACCCTTCCTGAGTGACAAACAGATCTTCATAGATGATGTATTGTGTACAGAAGTGTTGATGAGAATGAGGCTTAGTGTGGTATGCAACTTTGTTGACGGGCTGAGGCACATCATTGTTGCTCTTGGGCTATCTACTGAGGACCTTGGTCCTTGTTGCAACACTGGGCCTTGAAGGGAGTGAAGAAGAGTCTGTTTTCTGCGAGCACTGTTTGCTTTGCTAAATCTCTGCTCGTGCTTGGAATGTTGCTCTTAGATGCAGAGTCAGGAGGCCTGCCACAACCTTGCGATCTCCATTACACCCTACTGAACAAAGATCTTTTACACAGGCGTTCTTTTGGGGCATCTCTTCACTCTTGTTCACAGTATCAAGAGGCATTGTATATGGTCAGTTGATGGTAAAGAGACTTCAGTCAACCTTCCAGAACATTCTGATTCTGTGACAGTGCCACTTGCTAATAAGTCTATTTCGCCCATT
>NC_045030.1:137484424-137491821 GCF_008632895.1 Mastomys coucha | reverse complement strand
CTCTTAGAAACAATTTCAGGAGGACTTGTGGAAACAAAGCCCCACATTAAGGATTGCTAGGCTTTGTCATCCTTTTGCTTTTGAGGCTGGGTTTGTACTGACACTTTATTCACAACCTATCTGACTCCAAAGAGTAATCCACGTTTTTAACTTCTTCCCTTCTGCATCACAAAATAAATGTGTCCTAATTGTGTCTTCTTTTGGACCTGAAAGTTTATTGTCACACAACAAAATTTGAAGCTTAAGATAAAGCTGGATCATGTTGTCTGGTCTGTTTATCTTGAGGTCTAGGATCTAGGCCGAGCATCCTGATCCAACACAGGCACTTGTACATTCACTACAGGAAATGTACTCACAGTCTCCGAAGCACACAGGCTCCTTCAGAACATTAGTGCAGTGGGAAGATGCTGCAGCTCCCTCAGGCAGGAGAGCACTTCCCAGCTATGATCCCAGGGCCATCTGCAGCTAGCTCTATCGTGGCTTAACCCCAGCTGACCCTTGGAGGCCCAGGAGGCATCCTCTGGAGGCCACACAGCATTTCCTTGGAGAACTTGGGAACCACAGGACATCTTCCCAGGATCCTGACTTGAGCAGAGTTTCAGAGCCAAGGACACCTGGGGCTAGACTGTCAAAACCAGCAATCTATTCTGTATGTCACTGCAATCCACTTAAGATATGTTAACCTCTAACTCCCAAAAGACTTAAAAAACCCCAATGCTGATTTTATGAAACAGAACCTTGACAGAATGTGAAATAAATCCCACATCAATTCTATGCCAAGTGTCAGTTGCTCAGAATTCTCACAGGTATGTCTGGTGCCTCTGTGGGGTCTCAAGTTTGTTAATGTGACTACAGAGGAAGCTGAACTTCTTCCTTATCCACCTGGCTGCCTTTGATAAAGAAAAGAAATCCTCGTGTCTAGTGCTAAGTGCTGTATTTCCAGCCCCAGCTTTCATCCATCTTTGATTTCTTTATCCAGTATTAACTGAAAACGAAAGAGGAAACTCAGTACATTTAATTTTACAGCCCTTTCCCCTTTAAGGCCTTCCTTGGATTAGCACTGGTCTTCGCTGCTAAGATGTTGCCACAGATGAAAGATCACACTGAAGCTATATAGTATCTAAATACATGTGTCGTTCAGATAGAGGCATATGTTTCACAAGTGACTAAAATGTCATCATTGCATTTAAAATACTTTGCCTTTGCAAGTTTCAAATTGGGACACGTTTGACTTCAGAGAATTAAGGACAAGCAAGATATCTGATAATTTCTTGATTCAGTCATAATCAGTACCTAGCTTGTTTACCTTCCTGTGTAGAGACAGTATCCCACACCTCTTGTGGGGGAGTATAGAGAAAGATAAACAGACATAGGGCAATAACAGTAGTTAGCAGCCAATGCAGCTCTCCTTCTCATCCCTAACCAGAACCATACAAGCTCCCGATCCTTTAACACTTAGTCTGTTCTGACAAGAACAGAAGGCATCTAGGCATCATGTTTGAAATTTGAGATAACAGGGTTGATGATGCATCTAAAAGTGATGAAAGGAAAGGAAGGGGGAACAAAGACGACAGGGAGGGGGAGATAAGAAGAGAGGGGCTGAAGAGAGGGTGATGGAAGGATGAGGAGGTCAAGATGCTTTTGCTATTCCCTCTCAAACTGTGATAAAGGAACACACACAAGCACAATGTACACCTGCATGCATGCACACATACACACGGGTGCGCACATGCGCATGCAAACACGTATGTGCCTACTGATTCTTTTTGCATAGCTGGTACAGAAACACTCGAGAAAACAAGGAAGGACAGATTCACTTTGACTCAAGTTTTCAGAGTCTGCAGTGGTTGGCCCCATGAGCTTGGATAAAACATGGTGTTGGAGCATGAGTAGCTGCTTCAGGAAAGACAGGAATCCAGGCAAGAAGGGACTAAGGAACAGGGAAAACTTTCAAAGCTATGTCTCTAGTGATATACTTTCCCCAATTATGCCACATTTCCTACAGTTTCCACTGCCACTTCCGAAATCCACCAGTTTAGGGACAAAGTATTCAGCATGTGATCCTTTGGGGAACATTTTCTATCTGAGCATAATGAATAAAGGAAATGCATGATTAGAGTAGAAAAATGTTTGCTTGTCAATAACTTTGGAAAAGACTTGCTTACAGTCGAGTGATGCCAACAGAATACAGCAGTTCAAACACCAAATGATTTCAGTTATTTTTTTTCTGTTCATCAAAAGTTACTTGTACTTTCTCTCAAAAGAACAAACAAGAAAAAAATTAAAACAAACTTTTAATAAAAATGATGTTGGGGGACAGGGATACGGGCATGATCTGGGAGGAGCTGGGGAAAAGGAAAGAATACGATCAAAATATAGGAAAGGTTTTAAATAAAAAGTAAGTTAATTAAACACACACACACACACACACACACACACCAGAGTTACATGTTCTTTAAATGGATTCGGTTTAATCAGTGAACCAGGAATTTAATCTTAGCCACCATGTGCTGAAAATGAGCTGCTTTCTGTGGTGTATGCTGTTGTGGTCACCAACCAGAGATGTTTAATTCTCACATCTCTGCTAAAGAAGCAACAAATATTTCTGAAATGTGTCCCACAAAGATATCTAATGGAAGTTAAGCTTCTTGACGTCACTCGGGCTTGTGATTCTTCCTTCAAAGACTTTCTCATTCTAGTCAAGACTTGCTGGAGATGAATTTATGACCCCATGAACATTTAGCATAATAAGCCCCTCAGAAATAGCTCAGATAGGAATTAGATTGCAAAGATCCTGTTTACAACATTGCTCCCAAAGCGCCTGTGACAGTACCAACCAACAAAAATGTTTCTGGCCACTAACACTGCCATTGTAGGTGTGACTCATATTTTCTCAGAGCATCCAAAGCTCAGTTTCCATCCTGAAAATCAGTGAGGTGGTGTCAACATAAGAAGTATTGATGTACCCATTGCCCCCTTTGCATGGTTATGGAAAATACCATCATGGCGCAGAATAACAACCTCCAATATGATCTCTTCATTTCTGCAGTACCTAGTTCCCCTAGAGTCCAGCAAAACACTTCAGTTCCAGGGAGTGACTCTTACTCCTACTCTGATGAGATGGTACTTTTACTCCAGGATCAAGAACTGGTCTTATGGGCTGGAGAGATGGCTCAGTGGTTGAGAGCACCGACTGCTCTTCCAAAGGTCCTGAGTTCAAATCCCAACAACCACATGGTGGCTCATAACCATCCATAATGAGAGATCTGACTTCCTCTTCTGGAGAGTCTAAAGACAGATACATTGTATACATATAATAAATAAATAAAATCTTTAAAAAATTTTTAAAAATTAAAGAAAAAAGAACTGGTCTTATTCCTAGTTATCTTATTCCTAGTCATGAGGATTCTCAGAATGAGAAACAAATAGTTCAGCAGAAGAGCATCTAGTTCCCCCAAGCTTCTGGTCTCCTCCAAGGTAGGGTCCCATGTAAACAAAACTGGCTTCTAATTTTTGCTCTGTAGTTGATGATAATCTTGAACTCTTGATTTGATCCTCTTTTCCCCACTTCCCACATGTTAAGACTACAAGCAGGAACCACCATGTGGACTCTAGTCTTTTTTGAATCTTATATTTTGGTGCTAATGCCTGGGCCATTACCTTATTGGCCTGTGAGTCTCTATTTTATTTTTTTTTCTACTCAAGGTACTAAATGACAGGCAATTTTAGCTTCACCCAGTGGGATATTTAGAAGGTAGAATCCTTGGTAAATGGTCGAGTCATACGGGATCTATACTAACCAATGGATTGGCGTACAAATGGATTGATAGATCAATGTGTTTATTGTGGGAGTGCCTTAGTTATAGAGGCAAGCTCTTTCTGGATTGCTTGTTCTGTCTGCACAGACATGTCATATCTTTCACAATCTTGTGCAGCAGAAATGAGACACTGAGTAGGTGGTAGAATCATGCACTTGGATTTTTCAGCTTCTAAAACTGTAAGACAAATCCAACCATCCCTAAATTATCTAGCCCAGGGTTTTCAGATAGAGCAGCTGAAAAGGAACTAAGCTAGAAAATTCTAGAGAAAAGTGAGGCCATTGATAACAATGAATACCTGAAAAACATAGATGGACATTTGAGGATAGGGTAATGAGCAGGAGCTAGAAGAATGTGAAGATCAAAACTGGCCAGAAAAAGAACTATACTGCTGTGGGCTGAGCCTTAAGGGTGACTCTGGTGAGCGCTCAAAAGATAAGAACAAGAAAAGTCTGTAACCTTCTAGAGATTAAGTATTGATGAACTACTAAGGGTCATCAAAGCAAGGCCCCCATGAAGGCAATGGCAAACATAAGTGTGAAATACAAGCTGATACAAATATGAACAGTAAATGCTATTCTATTCAATAAATGCTATGAGGTCCTAAATGGAACTGGAGGGGGGGATATTGGAAACTGGAGTGAAGGCCATATTTGGTATGCAATTTTTTAAAAAAATGGTATATAATGGGCTAGGACTATACGAACTGTAGATCTTAAAAGAAATGAATGAGTCTGACAGAAGAAGTAATGAAGCATTCAGATTAGTTAACTCTTTAATTATCTTGGTTCTTACACAATTTCATATTTTTCACATTGACAATTGTACATATATAATGAATTCTAATTACTTTCTCCCCCACCCTCTCATATCTCCCATTTAGTTTAACCAGAACCATATGTGTAACCATTGGATTAGTACTATCCACTGGAGTCTTGTGTGATCATGAGTGGGTACACATTTCTTGAGGAAATGACTCTCCTCATTGATACACCAGTAAATGTGCAGAAGTGAGAGCTAGAGGCCCTGAGCCTCTTCTCCATCCATGCCTGAATGTTGACAAGCCCGTTCTTATATAGACTCAATGCATGCAGGCATTTGCAGCTGCAAAGTTTTGTGATTACAAAGGATGTGTCTTGACCAGAACATGGCACTTTCCAGCCCATTCTTCCACCTTCTGTCCCTTACATTCTTTCTGCCCCTTCTTCCATAAAATGTTTCCTGAATCTTTTAGAAGATGGTATAAATATCTCGTTTAGATTTGAGCACTCATCCACCACTTAGTCTTCGCACCTTTTATACCCATGAGTCTCTGCATTCATTAATGTTCACTGAGAAGAAATATTTCACTGACTAAGGCTATGTGTATCATTTGTCTATAGGTTTAACATAACTATTTAGTGTGTTAATTTAACTTAATAATGGTATTCAGTTTTCCCCAAGACCTATGACCTCCAAAGCCAAACATAAATTCCTTCCTATAAAATGGTCCTCAAATCCAATCAGAGAAAATTTCATTACCCTCATAACCATAGTGCCATTACTACATAAATGGGTACAGCTTACATGGCAGATTAGTCTCTTAGTCCATAGGGTTGACAGCTAGGAAAACTGTTGATGCCATTCATCTTCCCCAGTAGACTGCTCAGTTTCAATTTCATTTCTCTATATTTTGCAACTGAGGTGTATGCTGTTTTCAACACTAGGGTCCTATCATCTAGTTCTGGCAGACAATCAAGAGGAATAAAAAAATGTGGTGGAACTCTAGGACTTCCCTGACCAGCAGCAACTCATAATAAGGTTTCCTACCTCTAACATTGAGACTTTTGTTTAATAACCCACAGCTTCTTAGAACAGCTTTTTCCAGCCTCCATTGGCTACTTTTAACTGCTTGCAATGAGATGGGATAGCAAAGAAATAACTTAAAATAGAACTTATAATTAAAAGGGAAAGAGAGCAGAAAGATTTAGAAAATTCGCAGCCCAGCCATGTGCTAGAGACTAAAGAAATATTTCAAAAGAAGGAAACAAGAGTATAACCAAGCAACTGTTTGATAAAGAGATTAATGTGAAAGGCAGAAGGACCATCAGGATAAAGGAAGAAAAGCACATTAGGCACTTCAGACATTTTTGTTTTGTTTTGTTTTGTTTTTGTTTTTTCGAGACAGGGTTTCTCTGCATAGCCCTGGCTGTCCTGGAACTCAACTTTGTAGACCAGGCTGGTCTCGAACTCAGAAATCCAACTGCCTCTGCCTCTCAAGTGCTGGGATTAAAGGCCTGGCGCATGCCAGTAGGGTTTGCTGAAGAAGGCAGAGGCAGGAGGATCATGAGTTCGAGGCCAGACTGGGCTACACACTTCAGACATTTTTAAGTCTTCCCTTCCCTTGCCAGGTTCAAAGTTTCAGAGGACAGGATGGTTTGACATATGAGCTGGGGACATGTACACATGCTCATTGCCCAGGACTGCCTCAGGTACTCCTTCACAAATCTGACTGCAATGCTTCTTCGTCAGCCTCAACCTTCCCCAGAGAAAATGCAAACTATACTTGGCAACATCAACCTTGTGCTAATTCTGCCGATGTACAAAATACAATGGACAGAGACATGGAGACATCTATCTAGATTTTAAAGCATGTTTCAGACAAAAGGAAAACCAGGCAAAGGATTATTGTATGCTCAGAGCCATTATGGGCAGCCCTGACTAGATAAATATTGAACAGGAGTGTGGGGTTAGAACTATTACAGAAACTCCCCATGAAGACAATGCTTCCTGCCACTGAGACCTTAAAACTGTGCAACTCCAACATGATAGAACTATAGGTGAAAGATGACTTTCTAAGGTATTGAGAGTCTACCCCCTAACCAATATGCCTAGAAAGGATTCTGTGGAGTCAATGGTGATTATTCTGGATTTTGAGACCTAGTGAGATTTTTCCTGTGAGGGTGAGACATGTGTGCAGCCTGTTAACTTCTTTCTATTCAACTGCTTCTCCTCTCTGAAATAGGAATAGCTTACAGACCATAATAGTTTATTTTGGTTTGCTTTCTTTTTTTCTTTTTACAGAATCATCTATTATTTTATTTTCTTAATTGATTTAAGTCTTATTGCATGAAGATGAGAAAAGATACATGATTTCAATTTATATGAATCTGTTAACATTTAAAAACATATTTTAAGTAACTAGAATTAAATCACATTCTTGTTTTCCGTTTGTACCCCAACTCCTCCCAGAGACCCCCTCTTCAATACCTACAATATCTTTTTGTCATATTCTTTAAAATTTATAAAATATTATAACAATAGAAATGAGTATGATATAAGTTGTTTGATATACAACAATCAATTTAACAGTGTTATGTAGATGCTTGTCTACAACAATACTGAAAATACATATGTTTTTCACAGTATAAATTTTAAATAACTCCAAACATATTAACTGTATACTTCAAAATAATACATCACTACTAGTATTTTCTTAAATGAACATAAATACATAAAGTCTGTTTGTTTGTTTGTTTGTTTGTTTGTTTTGTATTTAGTAGAGGTTAAAATCTTGGCTCTTACTGTGGTACAAGCCCA
>NC_045030.1:137451120-137482834 GCF_008632895.1 Mastomys coucha | reverse complement strand
ACCTGTGTTCTCCTGTATTTCTTTGAGGGTGGTATTTATGTCTTTCTTAAAGTCCTGTATCATCATCAGGAGAAGTGATTTTAGATCTGAATCTTGCTTTTCCGGTGTGATGGTGTGTCCAGGAGTTGCTATGGTGGGAGTATTGGGTTCTGATGATGCCAAGTAACCTTGGTTTGTGTTGGTTTATTTTCTTACACTTCCCCCCCAACCCCCCCCACCCCTGCCATCTGGTTATCTCTAGTGCTACCCACCCTTGCTAAATCTGACTGGAGCCTGTCCTTCCTGTGATCCTGGTTGTGTCAGAACTCCTCAGAGTCAAGCTGTCTCTGTGATCCTGTGATTCTGGGATCCTGTGACCCTGGGCGTGTCAGAGCACCTGGGAGTGCAGCAACTTCCTCTGTGTGTTGTGGGACTGACTGCAGAGCCTGGGCCCAAGGTCTGATCAGGACACCAGCCCAGACAGACTGGAAAGAATCCATGTCACTGGGCTGGCAGAGTTCCTGCGTGCCTGGGTTTTGTTGGTCCCAGTTACTCCCAGTGTTGGGACAGATGTGTCCTCCTCACCTCTGATCCTGGGCGTGTTAGAGCGCCTGGGAGTGGAGCTTCCTCTGGGTGTTGTGGGACTGTGTGCGGAGCTTGGGCCCAAGGTCTGCTCAGGGCACCGACCCAAACAGCTTGGTTTGTTATCTTTATTCATTGCCTTCATTCAAGTATAACCATGAGGACACTATAGTTTTCAGAACTTCTTTTTCACCCACTACCAACCAAATAGGCTTCTTTTTTTTTATTATTATCAAAGTACTTCTATGCCTGAAATGGAATGCCTGGTCATAATTATCATTTTTCAATTCTATGGCTCTAAACTATGTAAACAGAGATCCCCAGTTCCTCTGTTCACACAAAAGCTCCTATTTCATTCATTCCTTATTTTATTTTGCTGGCAAGCATGTTCTTATCAAGATCTGTAGCCAAAAAACTATTGTAAAATAACAAATTGTTATTTACATTGAATGCGATCATATAGTTGATGTCAAATTGGTTACCATGTACTACCACCATCCCATGTCTATAACAGAGTTCTCCACCCTATACAGAAACCATTACTATGCTATCAAAATTAATACTAGCTGTATAATGAATAGCAATATGATCAAATAATCAGCTTGTCACTAGAAGACTGAGAAGATGTGCCATCCTCTTTCTAAAAAATAAATCTCCAAAGGGATTTTATTTTTTTAAAAAAATCCCATAGAGACCTGTAGAAAAGGAAAGAAGAACCGTGTCCTTCCTGAAAGGCCATTTGCGTCAACTCCAGCCCCAGACATTTCTGCAATGGTAATTAAAACCCAGGTCACACTGGCAAATTAGGAGTTCATTCTTTTGTACAGTACAAGAAATACATATGTGAGATGGTCACTCCTAAGATTTTCCCCATCACAAGAAAATGTATGCCTGGTTTATTTATTTCTTGGCTCATAGGCCATTTTCATGATTTCCTGGAAAATGTGGAGAACACACACATAAAGCTGCCTAGTACTTCCCTAGCTACGTGTCTTTATTTAAGGCATTTAACTTGTTTTTAGATGGGTCTTCTCAGGTGCAACATGAAGAAATTATTATACCTATAGACATAGAGTAATAGTGAAGATTAAATTATATTCCTCAATATGTTCCATTGTATGCAGAAAATACTCAATAAATGCTATTGTTAGGCTGGCTGGCCAAGGAGGTCCTAGGAACTTCCTGTCTCTGCCCTACCCACACTGGAATTATAGGCACATGTCACTATGACCAGCTTTTTACATAGGCATTAGCTCTCCAAACTAGAGTTGTCATGTTTCCACAGAAACTGGTATATGCATTGAGCCATCTTTCCAGCCCCATATTATTGATTTTTATTTAGCTTTCTAAAAATCAAGTGAACTCTGTGCCATTTTCCTTGCTGTGGTTTGAATGGAGGGCATCTTCTTCCCTAAATCCATATGTTAGAAGATTGGTTTGGAGGTGGTGGTATTCTTAGTATAATTGGGAGATGCTGTGGATCTTTAGGCAATGGGGCTTACTGAGAGTTTTTGTATGGCTGAGGATATGCCTTTAAAAGGATTGTGACATCAAAGCCAGCACTCTCTATCTCTCCTGCTCCAACATGGACTCATGCCATTGCCATCTGCCACCTTTTCCAGAGGCCAAACCAATTGGCCATCTGATCTTGAGTTTGAACTTTCAAAGTCTTAGCTTAATCTTCTTTCTCTTTATGAGTGAATTAGCTCATATATTTTAGTAGTAGCATGAAGCTGAATGATGCAATCCTCCAATAAATTTTGTTCATTGTAGTTGTCTAGTTTAAATTATTAACCTAAATCATTACACACATTAGCATTAAAATCAGCTGACGTGATCCAGCAAATCTTAATTCTAATGGTTCTGGTTTTTCAAGTCTGGAAAGCAGATTCTTCCCCATCTGATACCAATGCCTGTCTCTAACGTACCTCATGCACTACAACTACTAGCTACCTAACCTTCCTGGGATGCAGAGGAGAATGCAATAGATATGATTAGATATCAGTATTCTCCATTTAAGTGTAATACAGAAAATTGAAATTTCACTTCTAACAGTTTCTGTACAAGATTGACCCATTGATTTTTCTCTGACATGTTAGATGGGGAGGAGGTACATAGCAGGTGGGAAAGAGGTGATTGTAATTTCTATTAGTCTAGGCATAAGGCAGGAGACTCATTTCCAAATGATGCTACCAGGCTAGTTCTGTAAGTAAATAGCCATCACAAGATGACGAATGTCTCTGAACAGATGGTATTGTGGGTATGAATAAAGTGACTACTGAAAAGTGTCTTCCTTTTGAAATTGGAAATAGGTGATTCAAATTTCAGAAGACTGTGATAAATTTCTACCAAGAATGCTTCCCTGAAAGAACCAGGTCCAAAAAATTGCCAAGTAGTCTATAGTGTTCAGGGATGAGGTTTAAGGAAGTTAATGCATCATTTGGGCCCTTTGTGAACAATAGCTTTATAAAAAGCTTGAGCTACTGTTCAAAGTGGGGAGATTATGTCATCACCCATCCTTCCTTGTCATCCTTTGTCAATAGAATTTAGATGAAAATATAAGGAAAGGGACTTTATCTCACTCTGCTCATTGCAGGAGTGAGCCCTTAACTGAGCAATTCTATCCTATGCTAATTGATCTAGAAGAATCTTAATGTGAAATACTTAGCTTTCTACAAGGATTCTTTGGGAGAATGGTAGGAACAAACTCAGCAGGATCTAAATGCAAATCCAGAGAGAGGAAGGCAATGTAACTTCTTTAATGGTCATGTCCTTAGCATACATCATTGCAAATTCTCAAATTCAATCAGGTCGGCTGATGTACCAGGTTTCTCGCAGATAATATAAGCCAAATTTAATTTATTAGCCTGATGATTTCCCTCTCTTCTTCCACCATCCCTGCCAGCTTCTTTTTTATTTCATTAAAAAAATATGATTTTTTAACTGGAAGCCTAAGATCGTTCAGCCTGATTTTGTAGTTCAAACAGAAGTTTATGTACGAAAAAATAAAATGGAAATTTGCATGTTACACCAATCTGAAAAACAAACAAACAAACAGTTACAGGATATTTAAAGAGACAATAACAAATTCTGATCCTCATACAGATTAAAAATTAACATATGTCAAAGGGTTTGTTTCACTTATCAATTAGCAAAGACACTTGTAAAGAGGGCTCTGCAATTGTAGCACATGAATTAAATCCTTTGGTCCTCACCTGCTTTTGCAAATAAAATTCTGTTGGGAGCACAGCCACATCCAATCATTTAAGCATTACCTGTGGCTATTTTGTGCCCCAGTGGGAACACTGTAAGGTCCCACAATGCTAAAAGAGTCACTCTTCTGGTCTTTGACTGGAAAATAATATTATAGACCACCAAGAATATTGAAATAAATTGATAGATGTATGGAAAGCATCAATTATCTGCAAGATTATCTGTATCCCACCAGATAAGAAATATTTACATTACAATATATAAAGCAGGTTTTTTTGTTAATTAAAAGGTATAAATAACCCAAAAAATGTAGGAGACATAATTTCCAATTCCCTGTTTTCCACAATGCAAAGGCATTCTATGCTTTTCTTGCCAATTGCTAAGAAAGAGCCATGCCTGGTAGCAAAGTTTACTCTATCTGTAGATGAAGAGGATGCAAATTGTATGTTGAAGTATAAGGCCTTGAGAAGATCTAAAATCACCCCTAAGTCACCAACAGGTCACTTCTGGAAATCTGCAACTTTCCGACAAGACTATCAGTTAAAATGCAAATAACCTATATCAAGCATGGCCAAGATATGTTAATCAATAATTAATAATTTGATACTGACTCACCTCCCGAGACAGTAAGTAGCTGAACAGTCAGTTATAAGGATAGAAAGTTCTAAGGACCTCCATGGAAATTTGATCAAATTTTACATAGAAATACTCTATATTATATAGAGTAACTTATATAGAAATACTCTAAAGCTTCAAGAAGACAGCACTGGTGAAACTCACTTGGGAGATTTAACATGACAGGGATGTGTCATCAAAGAAAAGCAGAGATGAACGCTCTAGGTTAACTTGTATTAAGCAAGATCAGTAAAAGTGTACATAATTAAATGAGATATTATTGTTAAGGTTTTGCATCCATCTAAGTTGTTATCTAGAACATCAATAACAACAAGAAAAATAATTGTAAACTAGATATAATGGTGCAGACATGTGATCTTAATATTTAGGAGGACAAGGCAGGAAGAGCTTGTCTTTGAGGCTAACCTGGGCTACAAAGTGAAACTCTGTCTCAAAAACTTAAGACTTTTTCAAAATTCCTTTGCTGAGAAGTGTTTCTGTCATTATACTTGCATTTGCTGTGACAGTTATAGATGAAAACTCTGTATGCTCCTACACAGGAAGTACACATATACACAATCTTCATTTATACTACTCTCAGATGTTTTAGTTGTGTTTTCAACCATGTTACAAAATCCTGGGCACAAAGAATGTGAGTGAGGCAGTATTTACCCGGGCTCACAGTTTCAGAAGATTCACTTCAAGGCCAAGGGAACAATAGGGTTGTTCAACTACTGTCACCCAGGAAGTAGACATATAGAAAAGGGACAGAGCACAATATAGTCCCTAAGTAATGTTCTCCCCACCTACTTACCTCCAACTAGGTCCCACCCCGTATTTTTCACTAACTCTCAATAATGCCCTCATGTTATGAATCAACCAAAGGATTCATTCTTTGATTATTTCAGAGGCCTCAGAATCTAACCATCTCTGGAAATACCATCATAGACATCCAGAGATGTGGTTTGCTAAATTCCTACACTTTCCAGTCTGATTAAGTGGAAAATTCAGGTTAACCATCCTTTGCTCTGGAACCTATCTGCTAATCACCTTAAGCCCCCTTCTTCCCTTCCTTTGTGCCTTCCCTGGTTCCTGCTCCCAAAGTGATCATGTTGCAGCTTCCCTCTGTGCCTTTCAAAGACACATTTATGTTTCTTAGCTGATGTATTCACCAAAAATACCAGTCTGTGAATCCAGAGGGAAGTTGTTTATGACACAGGTATGGAGGATACGTCAATTCACACATGAATAAAATAAAGACGGTGCCCTAATGCAAAACCCCAACAGTTGGGATGTTGAGTGGAGGAGGCTGACAGTGGTGACTTCCACTCATCCTCCCTTAATCATGCATGGTGGGGTTTCATGAGCCCACTTTATACTTTTACTTGGGCTCCAGGAATCAAACTCAGGTCACTAGGCTGTGTGGCAAGTACTTTTACCTGCTGGCCCACCATGTAGTCATTGTTGTTGAGACAGGGTTTTGCTATGCAGCTCAGACTTGAGACTTACAGTGTTCCTGTCTCAGCCTCCTGTGTAGACATAAATTTTTTGCAACCTACTTTTAATAAGGGTTCAAACTCTCCTGTAGCCCACCGCCCAGCAGAGGTAGTGGAAGAGAAAAGTTATTAGGATATGGGGAAGTGGACCTGTCCAGCAAGAGTTCTTTGGTGGGGGGGTGAACTTAAACTTCTTGGGAAGCAGTCCCCTAGCAGAATACCAAACACAGCTCAGCAGTTCCAGACCAGACCTCTAGGCAGGCAGACACCAGGCACAAACTGGCAGCTACAGTCCAGTCCTTTCAGTAAGCAGACACCAGGCAGCTGAAACCGCCAGGCTTGCCACCTGGCCTAAGGCAAGGCCTTGGAAGTGGCAAGCTGCCATAGGAACCTCACAAGCAATTCTTGTGCAAGTTTCTCTCAATGGCACCGTTACCACAAGTTGAGCTCAACAACAATATGTAAGATGAATCAATACATGCGTGTCTTTAGTGAAGAATAGTGTGGTGAAGCAAACCAAACCAAAACTCAGTGCTCGGCTCCCACTGTCTCTGGGGTCATAGTTACACTCCTTCATCAAGAGTCCTTTCACGTGTCTGCTATATCCAAACATCCTTTCACCTGAGTCTGCTTCAGGAAAACAGTCTTTCACGTGTTTGCTTTAGCAAGACATCCTTTCACCTGTGTACCCCATCTTTTGACATAACTTGCCAAAGAACTAGAAGTATCCACTTCATTGTATCCTCGTAGCTGGAAGTAGAGGTGATCATGAGTCACCCAACATGGGTTCTAGGACCTGAACTCTAGTGCTCATGACTTAATAGAAAGTTGTTCTGGCCACTGGGCCATGTGTCCAGTGTGCTCTTTTGTGCTTTTGAGAACTGTCTGTCCAGTAAAGTTGCTCATTTTTGGTTTATTTTGGTTCATTCCCAGAGCCCCATCAGTTGACCCTAGATTCCATCAAGTTGCCAATTACCACTGCTCTTCTCAAGGAAGCAAAGAAGCATACTGTAAGATGGAGAACCACATAAAGAAGCATCAGAAAATTAGCTATCCTGGATAAAATCAGGAGCCTATGTTATTTCAATAGGCAGTTGTGGGGAGGACATGGTCAGTGAAGACTCCTCTCTTTGGAAAAGTTTTCGTCTCTGGTCTCGAGTAACCAGAAAACGAAATGGAGGGTCAGAATGCTCCTGATTGGAATTAGATAGCTCCAGAAAGGTTTTCCTATTTCAAGCACAGACCGTCTACTTTTCAGCTCTATGGCTAAGCAGTAATCATGGGTACTGCTTTGAGTCTTGGACAGTCCTGTCAGCAGTGACAAGAAGCAAAGAAAGGAAAAGCAGACGAAAAGTATAGAGAGCAGGGAAGGAGTGGGAGTGAGAGGACACATTGAGCAGCATGTTGGAAAGCAGACCACGCCTCCACTTTCGCCCAGAGAAAACTGTCCACCAGATTGTCACCCACTCCACCTTCTCCTCACCATTTTTGATAATGACAAAAATTGAAAGTCATCTCTACCTAGAGAAAGGACAGATTTTCCTGATCTGAACTCTGTTCTTTCTGAGCAGCCTATGACAAACTGCTCTCTTTCCATCTCTCCCCACTCCATGGCTTTATGCCAGGTGTGTTTATGTTCCTTCCCAGGCCCACTCAGGCCTATTTCTTCCTAAGCCTGTAGGCTTATGTTAATTTCTGAGATTATTCTTTCCTGTGTCCGATTTATTTTATGCACCGAGTTGTTCACTTCCCGCTGTTTGGTTTGTAGCTTCCCTTTCTTGATGTTTTACAATGTTTACTCCTTTCTATGTCCTAGCAGTGGATAACCAATAGCTTTCAAAGGCCAATGCTGCTACTCTGCAAGGGAAACAGGTTTCTGGCAGTCTGTTTCCCCTCACCTTTCCCTCCCCCTCCCTTCTGACCACTCCCCTATTTAGAGGTCCCTTATACAAGGGAAAATGGAAGCAAAATATGGTGGAAAACAGTAATACTTGCTTTTGTAAGGTCATGAGTAACTCTAGATTGTTACTGCTGCTGTGTAAAAAAAAATACAAAAAAAGTATTGATTAAAACAATATTTGTCTATTTTGTGAGAATCCCAACTGTCCCTGTTCTTTACTCCCCAGCAAACATGGAACATGAGCTTTGACACTGTGCTCTTCTTTTCCTCAAATCTAATAAGATCTGTATTTCCCCTTTTCCTGGAATGCCATTCATGCTTCACGCTCAGATTTCTCTTCCAAAAAGCTTCCTATCATTGTCTCAGGCCTCTTCCATCTTCTAGTTCTTATGTGAGTCTAGGGAGTTCCCTCATGTTCCTTTTCCTTTTCCTGTATCCCCAGTGTTCCTGTATATGTGTATGTATACATATGTATATACATACACACACATATATATGTATATATACATATATGTGTACATATATATACATATACATATACATATTTTTTTCCTTGAACTGATGTTCCTGTCTCCATCTCCAAGGTTCTAAGATTACAAGTGTTTACCGCCCTATTCAGATTTGTGTAACTGAAACCAAAGCTTTGTGCATGCTAGACAAGTACTCTACTAACTGATCCGTGACCCCAGATCTTCTTGCTTTCTTTATTGGCATGAAAACAGACTAAGTCCCCAAAGATATATTTTCAAGTTGAAAGGCTGTTTTAATTCATTGATGAGGTTTTCAGCACTTCTTTGGATGTGCTCCCAAATACATAAAGAACTCTGTACATTCTAGCTATAGCCACCATTTCCACCAAACGTCAGATCCTAGAGACAACAGTTTTATCAAAGGTCCTTTTGCCATTGTCGATGCTGCCCCACACCTGGAATTCCTCATTTACAGTATTACTTCTTCCTGACAATACCTAATTCTTTCTAACTTCCTGGACCTAGAAGTAATTGAATTAGCCCTGCCCTTTAGTCTCCTAAAGTTCCATATGCAAAAGTCAATACCATTTGTGAGAGACTTTTCTTTTTTACCATTATGGCTTTATTTAGTTGTGTGATCTTCAGAGTGATTGCCTGTCTTTGGTATTTCAAGTCAATATTCCAGCACTCTCAACTGCTCAATTAAAACTATACATATAACACCATGAACTGTTATGGACTGTTATGGAACTGTTATGATTTGTTCAAGTCAGCTCCAAAAGGCCAGGAACAGTATCCTCTACTTCTTTGTTTCCCTTCTTCTGTTAGTTATTGTCCTAACATAAATTTAAGAGCTGAGCTCAACAGTTGCACAACCTGGTTTGAATTTTGGCTCTGCTGCTGAAAACTACATAATCTTTGGTACGCCCATTAACCTCTCTCAGCTTCCTCCCATGGGAAGAATATTTACCAACTGGGTTGTTGTGAATATTAAATGAGTAAATATGAGTAACGTGCTTAGGAAAGTGCCAAGAACACATCAGCCCACAAACACTAACTGTTTGGGAGAGCAGTCACAAAAGAAAGGAAAATTCAGTTTCTGAATTACCAATGGATGCTCCTTCCTGCTTCTAACTATAACCATGCCCTCTGTGTTTCTCATTTCACGTGTGTAGGTTCCCACTCTGATGATGGACACCCAGTTCTCTGAGTTCACACCAGACATCACTCCCATCATGTTGGCAGCCCACACCAACAACTACGAAATCATCAAATTACTTGTCCAAAAGCGGGTCACTATCCCAAGACCCCACCAGATCCGCTGCAACTGTGTGGAGTGTGTATCCAGTTCAGAGGTAGACAGTCTGCGTCATTCAAGGTCTCGACTGAATATATATAAGGCTCTGGCAAGCCCCTCGCTCATTGCCTTATCAAGCGAGGACCCCATCCTCACAGCCTTCCGGCTGGGCTGGGAACTCAAGGAGCTGAGCAAGGTAGAAAATGAGTTCAAGGCTGAGTATGAAGAGCTCTCCCAACAATGTAAGCTCTTTGCCAAGGACCTGCTGGACCAAGCTCGGAGCTCCCGAGAACTGGAGATCATCCTCAACCATCGAGATGACCACAGTGAAGAACTTGACCCACAGAAGTACCATGACCTGGCTAAGCTGAAGGTGGCAATCAAATATCACCAGAAAGAGGTAAGCTGAGATAATAATCTCTGTCTCCTGGAAGTTTAAAGTGCCCAGTGTCTACAGCATCAAAGCAAGACTCAGTAGTTTTCTAACACTTAGCACTTTGAACATATGTGTAGGTTGTATGGGCCTCATACATTCATTCATCTGTGATGCAGACAGCTTTTGTGTATTTTCTCTGTTACCAAAATGTAGTCACCTCATTCTTTGAAAGGAAAGCATTTTATCATCCAACAAATCCTTGCCAAGTACTCTTCTCAGTGTTTAGAACAGACAGGCTAAACACCAGTCCTACTTGTTTGGATACATTTTGCAATTTTAACTTTAGAGTATTTGGCCACATAGAACTTGTAAAGATAATTATCTTCATAATTTATATTATGATATGAATATACTTGATCACTGATGATTTTACAGTGAAAAATTCTCTTCATATAGGATATTATGAAACTATATGGCTAACTTCTATTTTGGACACAAATAAATAAATGAAATCTAATGTTATCTTCACTATATTATCTATGGCAAGTGAATTTAGAATTTTTGTGATAAACAAAAACCACTCAAATTCCTTGGAAATGGAGCTAGAGAGATTGCTCAGTGGTTAAGGACATTTCTGGCTCTTACAGAGGACACAGGTCTGGTTCCCAATGCCCACATGGTGACACAACCATCTCTAACTCCAGTTTCAGGGGATACAATGCTCTCATCTGACTTCTGTGGGATCCAGGCATGCATTCATACGTGCAGGCAAAATATCCATAGACAGAAAATAAATAAATAAATGAAATTTTCAAAAACCTTAAAAAATTCTTTAAAGGCATGTAGTTGATATCTTAACAAACTAAGAAGAAAAGCATATTAATTTTTATTCGTTATTCTTATATATGTTTTCTTTTCCTTAGTTTTGGTGGTGGTAGTGGTAGCAGGGCAGGGTAGGAAGGTGCACACACATGTGTATTTGTGGTATTGCTCTGGCTGGCCTTAGACACCTCATCCTCTTCCTAAGTATTGAGTTCACAGACATATTCCACAACTTCTGTCTCAGTAGTTCCTTTATTTTCCTCTTTCCTTCCTTCCTTCCTTTCTTCCTTCCCTCCTTCCTTCCTCCTTCCTTCCCCTCCTTCCTTCTTTTCTTCCTTCCTTCCTTCATTTATTTTTGTTTTCAGTTTGTTTTTGTCCCTTGTGATTCTTCATTTCCCATCTACACATTTAATAGTATTTTTATGTATGCATATGAGTGTCTGAGTTTGTGCATCCACAGGTGTGATGTATTTGTATGTGGGCATAGGCATAGTCACTCATCCATATACCCAGGGGTCGGAGGAGGACAATGGTTGTTCTACTCCACTACTCCATCACTTTATACTCTTGAGGCAGGGTCTTCCACTGAACCTCAAGCTAAGTTGACAGCCAAAAAGCTTCTAATCATCCTGCCTATCATATCCTCCCTTCCCCCTCTATACACAGCACTGTGGTTACAGGCCTGTACAACCATGCCCAGCTGTTCATCATGGGTTTGTGGGATTTTAATTCAGGTTCTCTTTTTTACACAGCGAGTATTCCTACATACTATGCCACCTGCCCAGCCTAATTATTAGTCTAAGTGCGTCCTAGGCCATCATCTTATGAAACAAATTCAATCTGAGAGTCACGTGTTGAGAACCCATAAACTGTTGGAAACAGTTTTAAAGGACAGTTTTCCCCAATGTCTTTAATTCCCTAAAGAAGGTTCCTGAAGGGATGGGGGGGAACCTCCCAGACCAAAGGTATTGAAAGAGCAACAACTTCTCCATGAGAGTGAGAGAAGTACTCAAAAAGCAAATCCTGGATGAACAGCCAGCTGCGCACAGTGCTGCATGCCTGTAGCTGCAACTGCAATCCTTTATTGGTATATCCACATTTCCCCTTTGGGGGAATGCAGGTAACATTGTATTTCAGTATGGAGCTCTGGATTTTTATTTTATTTTGATGCAGGATCATAGAAAACTACCTTGAAAATGAGAACAGACTCCGAGCTTGAATTATTGCACAATGTTACAACTGTTAAAACTTAGGAGACCCTTGGACTTAAAGCATTTTCCACTGTCAAACAGCATGAAACTACGAGAGATGGAGACAGAATATTATGACTTGAAGCTCTATTGTTCCTTACAGGATTGTGTTTTGAGTGCTTTGTCTCCAGCTCGTGGCATTATTTGAAAAGTTGTAGATTCTGTAGGTAGTAGCACCTGGATGTAAGAAGTAGGTCACTAGAAGCTGGCTTCATGAAGTTCTATTTTCTACTTCTCCCGGCCATGGTCACTGCTTCCTGGTCCCCAGGCATGAGCATCCAATAGCACAGACTAGCTGCTCTCATCATTGTACCTTCCTCATTCTTGTTAATAGCGACCCTCTGAAACCATGACCTCATATAAACCTTCCCTCCCTTAAGATAATTTCATTTTCACTTAGGTATTTTGAAAATGCAAAGAGAACAGAAACAAGTACAATATCACCCTCAGGAACAAAATCTTGGCTGAAAGTGGAAGAGAAATTATTCTTCTCTAAAGGGCTTTTTCTTTTTTTATTGGTCATTTTTATTTATTTACATTTCAAATGTTATAGACTTTCCTCGTTTCCTCTCCGGAAACCCCCCTATCCCATCCCCTCTCCCCCTGCTTACCAACCCACCCACTCCAGATTCCTTGTCCTGGCATTCTCCTATACTGGGCCATCAAGCCTTCACAGGACCAAAGGCCTCCCCTCCCATTGCTACCTATGCAGCTGAAGCCATGGGTCCCTCCATGTGTACACTTTAGTTGGTGGTTAAATCCCTGGAAGCTCTGGTGGGTCTGGTTGGTTGATATTGTTGTTCTACCTATGGGGTTGCAAACTCCTTTCTAAAGGATTTTTTCACTGTAGTTTTTCCTCATAAGCATTCCTACTCAGATTCTAATGGGCTCTTCAAAAGAATGTCATTTGGTGAAAGAATTAAACAAAAGCCAATTCCAACATACAATTTTTATATAAAGTAGTAGGATGAGACAGCTTTCGTCTCTTAGAAACAGGTGCAGACTATTGAATAATCCTTACATAAGAATTCAATCTTCACCAGGCAGTGGTGGTGCATGCCTTTAATCCCAGTGCTTGGGAGGCAGAGGCAGGTGGATTTTTGAGTTTGGGGCCAACCTGGTCTACAGACTGAGTTCCAGGACAGCCAGAGCTAGACAGAGAAACCCTGTCTCAAAAAAACAAAGATGACAACAACAAAAGAATTCAATCTTCGGGTGATTTTATACTGGCATTGGTATGGAATGACTTTTTTTTTTTTTTCTTTTTTGGTTTTTCGAGACAGGGTTTCTCTGCGTAGCCCTGGCTGTCCTGGAACTCACTCTGTAGACCAGGCTGGCCTCGAACTCAGAAATCCACCTGCCTCTCAGGGATTAAAGGCGTGAGCCACCACCGCCCAGCTTGGAATGACTTCTTAAATGTCATAATTTCATATATTCTAGCCAATTGTCACACATGCCAAAGGTTTCCAAAACTGTATCATTTTGGTTTTTTCATTTCTATCATTTAAAGTAAGCAAGCAGCAAAGGTGTAATCTTCATTTTACCAATGAAGAACCATGTTCACGAACTTCTCAGAGACCATCTGTCAAGTCAGTGGACAGTCAGGCTCTTGGGGCAACATTCTCAGTGACTTTTCTTTGTGATATCCGTGGAGCAGAATCCTTTTGTAGCAGTTCGGTAACTAGAAATTTACTACAAGTTAATTGAAGGTGAGTACAAGTATTTTGGCTTTTAAATCAAACTTTATTAGCTAAAATCTCTTTTAAAAAACTATTAAACCATTTGGAATAATAGTCAATAAAGATCATAAGTGATTATTATAACCTAATAAATTGAAGAAATGGTTACATGTAAAGATACAGGTATATACTGTCAGCAGCTCTTCTACTTCAGCTAATGAAGATTTGTACTGTGTACTTCAGTGCCATTTACCAGCCTGTCTTTCTTGATTTTTAACACCTTTCAGTTGGTCTCAGAATATAGAGCCTTGTCCTCTCTCTATTTCTCTATGCCATACAAAATCTGTTTTTGGCTACTTGGATAATGGACTAGTTACTTCAGTCTTCTAGAAGAGAGTCAACATCTCAATTGGAGACATCCAATAAACATATTTATTAGTATTTCTCCTTTTAATTTCACTATCTACTTAATCTATATCAATTACCAACTAGTTACTTCTGCCAATATCTTACAATTGGCTAATTTTCATAAGGCACAGGTAAATGAACACACTTGGGAAGTAACCCCATCTCAAGCAACTATGTTAACTGTTAGCAATTTAAAATGTTCTCCCTACCGAAAATATGTTCCCTACTAGCTCTTGTTCTTAAGGCTTTTCTTATTGCTAAGATTGTTCCTTGTCACTTTTAACTCTATTTCTAATCCAGTTTCATACAGCAAACATACTTGATCCAACAGTCCATTTCTTGAAATAGAGTTACATCTTAACAGTTCTTAAGTGCACATAATTATACCATCAAGGCAAATAGTGAAATACAATAGGCAAAACAGGTCCATATATGAAGAACTTGCAGCATCTTCTTTTCCTGATGTTTAAAAACAACACTGTCCATTACTTGTTTAAGGCTTTGTCTAGAGTAGACTTCCAGGTTTCTCTTGTTATGATCTGTTTGAGTTTATTGGTAGTTTATGCTCTATGACTTTTAACAAAGTCTTACTAGTTTATTGTGGAAAGGTTACAAAGCCCACATTCTAGAATTCTACTTTGATTACTATCTACCCTTTAGTGTGCTTTTCAGGTTTGCAGAGCATCATTTGCCCTTTTGCAGGCAAATTGCTCACCAAATAGAATTTATAGTAGACTGGTGGCCTGATTTCATTCAATTAATCATAATTTGAGTGTTATTTTGGCAGAAAATTATACCCTATCTCCTACAGTTCAAATTTCCCTGGTGGCAGTATATATTTATTACTGTTGGTAAATGTTCTTGTAAATATAGAAATAATCTTACCTGTTCCACTAATTATAATAATTATTATTATTCATTAACATTTCCTCCTGGCATGGAAAAATAATTTCTTCTCCCTTTCTCCAATCTTGCAATCTACAATCTCCTAACCAAAATTAGGATAATTCTCAGTGCATCACCTATTTGCTGCTTTGTCTGTACTTGTGTACCTAGAATCTTTTCTATACTTGGAAAATAAGATTCGGTTTGCTTATTAAAATTACTGTAGCAAGGTATTACAGCATACTACCTACTGTAATATACAATTAACCCCACTAATTACATTTTGACATAATTCTCATGTGTTCTGTGTGTGCTTTTGTCATGTATCTGCCATGTTAGTTAGCTCTGAATTCATCTGCATTAAATGCCCTATTAATCTTTTTAACTATGATATGATTTAGGATTCTATGTAAACTGATAAAAAGGCCATACTGCCTGTCCATAGCAGTAAAAGGATTGGACAGCCCAAGTTGGTATAATAAGTGAATTTCTTGCACACCTATTTAGTTGATCTCTGTTTCAGTGTGGGGGGTGCTTCAGGTATTATACTTCACCCTTCTGACATGTAGAGGGTTATTGTGCCTCAACACCAGTCTACATCTTATTTATCTTTCTACCTCTTAATAACAAATATTGCTAGGTTAAGGTTGTAACGGTCCTATCACATTAAGCCTCCCATTTATTTATCTTAAACTCATTTATACACAAGAAGATATACACTGTCCATTTCCCCTTGTAGACCATTTGCTCCAGGCTGATGACAAAAGCTCTTGATTTTCCATTGATGAAGTCTTTGTTAGACCCCGTCTTGCCATTCTAGAACTTCTCTCTTTGCTTTTTGGTACAAGCTTCAATAGTCCATCAGAGGACAATATTGCAAAACAATAGTTTCAGCACACATCAACATGTGTGGATTGGAACCCATCATCAGTCTTTCATTCCATATCTTGACCCCAGAATTCTCAAAAGTTTGGCCCCGGAAAATCTGGAAAAGCTTTCTATACTTTTATTGCCTGGTAGACGTTGCACTTTCAGAATTATTTACCTTACTCTGCCATAAAAACCTCCCTCTTTAAGACACAATGTGCCAATGTTGTGCTGTCTGTGAGAAAATACTCATCATAATATCATGCTGGGGAACACTACCCTTAGAATTTCTATTTATCACAGAGCAGTGACACTGATATGAATATTGGTAGAGTTCATCAGTTCTTCATGTCTATTCTTTGGTAGATTCTTCTCCTTGCTATTATTTGGTCTTATCATGAAGAATCCTAATAGTACAAGTAAAGTAAGCACTATATAACTAAAGCCAGTATTTTGAATTAAAACAAAGAAAAAAATGATTTTGCCAAAGAGAAATCAAGGTTTACCTAATCTAAAAGTTTTTAATAATGAAACTATGCTGAAGTAGAATAAAACAGCTGTTGCTGAAGCCTAGGGGAAAAAAATGAAAAAATGACTTTTCATGTACTGGCTCTCACTCATTTTCTGCATCATCCTTTATGGCAGGAAGTATATCCTCATATATCTCGTTGATATCTATCATAGCTTCATCCATGTCAATGATTAGGTCTTCGTCTTCTTTTATTGAAAGGATTGATTCTAAGTCGGAAAGATCAGCAAGATCCGGGAGGGTATCTTCATCCGGAGGAGGCGCAGCTGCTCCTTCCTCTTCTGGTCTAGCATTCTGCTGCACGGAGGGAACTTGTTCTTGCCCGATCAACTGTAACAATTCCTCAGCGATTCTTATGAGCTGGGCTACACAATCAATGAGCCCAGCAACCATTGCAGGGATTGACACAGATTCCATGGCTCAGGCAGGTAGTGTGATTATGATGGTGATCAAATACAGAGTCTAGCCACAAAACTTTTTAGTGATATTGGTTAACCTCTCACAAAATGTCTGTACTAGTAGGCTATTCCTATTATAATCACCACCAGATTGTCACTTCCAAGACAAAACAGCCAATCAGATCTAATAATAGAAAAAGACAAATAAAAAAAGATCAATATCCTTGACCATTTATTCACACTGCAGGTTATAGCTACAGGGTATAGTTACCAAGACTCATCCAAGAGGTTAAGTGAGATTTCTGGCTATTGTTCTTCCTTTTTCACACCCTAATAAGGATCTAGTGCCTCTCTTTTCCTTTGGATTTCCCATGATATTTATTTTTGCTCTGGGATTTTAGCATAAAATAGGTGGTTTGCATATCTCTCCTAAACACCTCTATTGAGAAAGGATATATCATCACTCAGAGTCTTTAACTGTTTTTATTAGTATCTTTGACTCATGACCATTTATATATGAATGTTTTGGTGTTTTTAAATATTAATTTGTTATAGTTTCCAATTGTCATACATCTTCGGGACAGATGGCAGAGTGCAGTGAATTGTAAAAGCTCTTCGTTTATTCTTATTAATTAGGCTATATGATCAATAAGCCTACCAACTCTTAGAGGAACTGACACTGATTCCATATCTCAGCCATCTTCTCAATAGATAAAATATTACTAAAAAGCTACAGCAAGTGGTCTCTTGATGATACTGAATTCTGTGGAGCTAGCAATGCTTACTCCATTGATTTAAATGAAAAATGAGCATGTTAATTTGATTATGGTAGTGACCAATTATGGTAAGAAACGAGTGGTGCCACGAAACTCATTGATGATATTTGGGGATTGTGTCAATTGTCAAAATTTAGACAGTTGTTGAATATTCACCCAGTAGGACACTAACCATAAATAAAAAAGAAGTACATTGCTAATAGAGACACATATTAATATGAAAGGTATTATACTTAGTGGAAAAACTAGATATAAAAGAGTACACACTGGAAACTGTTCATCTACAATTCAAGAAAATTTATGGTACAAAAAAAACATGAGAATAATTGTGTCTAGGAAAATGAGAAGTAATTAGAGACATATAAGTGAACTGTCTATGATGGTATCAATGGTTATATTTTACAAAGTTCTAGGTTATATGAGAATATGAAATTGATGGATTCCATTGATTGCTAGTGTTAAAAGTTGTGCAATTCATTGTCTGTCACCCTTCCTTAAGTAACCAAACAGAATCAATCCCCTACCTGAAAAGCATGTCAAATGAGATGATATGCCTATAACATTGTAACAAATTCTCAAATTTGTGGAAGGAAAGCCTATTATATATAAAGCACCAAGAAACCAATTTTACCCATTAGTGCATCTAATCCTCACAATAAAATAATTCTATAAAGTTACAATTGGAAAAACTGAAAATCATTAGGTATTATCTAACTTATGGCCAGCCACATGGTATGGAATAGAAGTTAACCCAGGACTAACTTCCAAAGACTTATGTCAAAGGGCACATATATGGGTATCTATGCTAAGACATTTGCTTTAATGAGTCCAGAGCTAACATCTCATTCTCCCAAACAGGAATAGAACTGAGAATGTTCCTTCACTTGCTATCCCTAGAAATCAGCTAAATTATGAGCTAACTGTGTCTAATACTAACTGGTGGAAAGAAGTAGATCCTATGGTGTCTGTGTCATAATCAATAGTTTCATGGAGCTTCAAAGATGTGTGTGTTTGCTCTTGTCCTATGGTGTTCTGAATTTCTCTAAATGATTGGAAGCTACTCACCTGTCAAGGTGGACAAAGGTGTTGTCCTAGAAAATGATTTCTGGAGTTCTGCTTTCAAATAGTCCACAAATGCTCCTGCAACAACCAAAAAAATATAACATACATGCAGATGGGCTAAGAGGGACAAATCACAAAATCAGTAGATTTAAAGATATCAGAAAGGGGTAGAAGCAAGTACAAACTCTCTAATGTGAGCTGACAGTAGCTGGCATTTTCTTTTCTGTGGCATTTGCTTTCTGGGCAGAGGTTAAAGATAAAGCTTGGACCAAACGCAGAGGGTGACTACCAAAGAATGAGAAATTTCAGCATAGCTGTTGGTAATTGTAGGAGGCTAGCATAATGGATGTTTGGGGTATGCATGGGCAGTTTTTCTTACCTGGAATAAGTTGAGGTCTAGGCTGGTCCCTGGACAGGAAGTTCTCCCTACACAGGTACACTCCTCAAAAAGGTACCTAGCATTGGATGTGAGAAGGACACAGAAGGACATAAACTCAAGACTACTTTTGAAGGACACTTTGAGCAAAATTATTCTAAAACATACAAGCATATCCAAAGAAGCAGGTCTCTTAAGGAACATGTATACTATCAGATAGCAACCTGAAAAAAGGAGATATACATTGCATAGTCCCTCTCATATATGGAAGCTAAAAATTTCAATTTGACTACAGACTACTGACTACTAGAAAATAGGAGTGGCCACAGGGAAGGAGGAATAAAAGGTTAGCTAATGGGTACAAAAATGAAGTTAAATAGGAGGAACATATATGTTCTAGATTTCTATGGCACAGTAGGGTCACAACAAAGTATGTATTTTCTGAGTAACTAGACAAGAGTAACTCAAATATTCTAATCTTAAAGAAAATAAAACATTAATTACCCTATTTCTAGTAGTGCATGTTACCTAGGAGGTGGTGGCACACACCTTTAGTACCAGCAGTTGGGAGGCAGAGGCAGGCAAATCTTTGAATTTGAGGCCAACCTGGTCTATAGAGTGAGAGTTCCAGGACAGCCAGGACTACACAGAGAAACCCTGTGTAGCTCAAACCACAAGAGAAAACTTTCGTGATCTTAGGGAACCAAAACTTTATCACATATACCCTAAATTAGCAAAAAGCTCTCATCTATCAAAAGATACCTCAAGAGAGTAAAATGATCAATTATAAGGTAGAAAAATATTCAGAAAGTATTCCCAATAGAAGGTTGATACCTATTCTATGCATATATTTTTAGACTCCTATAAATGAATAAAACAATGTAAATATCATAATCAAGACAAAAGAAATTAACTACTACTTCATAAAAGAGGATATTTACATGAGCTACAAGCACACAAATTGGCATTTGTCACTTTTACTCATCGTACAAATGCACATTCAATCCATAAGGACATACATAAAACCCCACAAGAATAATTATATCTGAAAGGACTGATTATAAGAAACACAGAACAACAGAGCCACTGGAACTCACATACAGCTGTAGGTAAATGTGTTGGTTTATACAATTACTTTGAAAAGCTACTAGATAGTATCTACTAAAGCTAAGTCTACCTCTGTCCCATGCACCTGTAGTATTACTACTAAGTATCTACCCAAATTAAAGGACATCTACCAGAATACATGTAAAAGAAAGTAAAAGGAAACCAGAAATGTAGAAGTATAGTATATATCCTATCATTTCACTTAGATGAAATTTAAAACAACAGTGAGTGTTGTCAACATTGTTTGACCAGCATGTCATTAATGGGAGGGAAATGAAGCATAACATTACGAGAAGGTTCCAATGCCTGGTGTGGATCTCTACTTCATGTCAATGCAATGACAAGAGGTCCTGATTATCAGATAGTTTTTAATTGATGCAACGTGGCATAACCTGCCTCTTATAAGTAGCTGGAAAAAGAGCTAGAACAAAGGTGATGCTAGCTGACTGAGAACTGGAGTCTTTGCATCTCTGTCTCACTTTCATCAGCATGACTAATGAAAAGCCACCATTTTCTTCCACTGAGTGTTAGTGTGCTATTTGGTACTACTTCCATCTGGAAATGGCAACAAGTTTTGAACAATGGGACAAAAGAAGAGCAAAGAAATCCGAATTCACTAGGCCCATGTTTATAGTGGATAAGCTCCCCAGCAGCAGACAAGGTAAATTACTTCATATCCAAGTGGACCAGAGGTAGTTATATGGGAGTGATTAAAATGTGCCTTTGGTGAATACAGGTGCTAGTTCCAGATTCACAAATAGACTTTTTTCTTTTTTTCGTTTTTCTTTCTTTTTTTTTTTTTTTTTTTTTTTTTTTTCTCTCTTCTGAAGTGCTATAGTACCATTTGGTCACAAGCATTTCATTTAAATACTTAAATAAACAACACTTCTGTTAATGGCTCCTCAATTGGTGGTGGGATTATACCTCCCCCATCCTCTTTACTGGGACTTTAACTGAAGCCCAGGCAGGGCTTGCTCAACACAAACTGCACTCATTAAAGAAAGAAGAAAAGTAAATAAATAACCTCAGTGGGAGAGAATGAGGAGCTTTTCAAAGTTGGATGGGAAAGGATGAGAGGCTTTTGAGTGTGGTAAGGGGAGCAGTTGAGAGGGTAAATGTGTTCAAAATACATTGTATGAAATTCTCAAACAATGAATAAGAAATTATTGTTATTTAAAAAAAAATACTCTAGACACTCATATCTTCTCTTTGTCCTCCCCATGTCCAGGGAAACATCAAGGAGACCTTGATGTCCCAGCATAAGGGGATGCTGGAGTGATGGGTTGGTAGAGGATGGGTGGAGGAGCACCCTCATACAGGCAAGGGGGAGGGCAAGTGTGGGACGGGTGGTGGTGAAGGGGTAACCAGGAAGTGGAATATCATTTGGGATGTAAACAAATGGAATGATTAATAATAAAAAAAAAACTACCCCATCATTTTGATATAGCAGGAACATCTCTGGGAGATATAATGAAAATAATCAACAAGATTTGCCCTTGCATCTATATTATAAAGTTAGAAATTGTTGCCTTTATAAACAACTGCATACAGTGAGTCTATAGGATCTGACATTCAAAATGTCTATGAGCTATCTTTAATTTATCAAGGAAAATGGAAAGAAGTGTGGAACTGAAGAGTTAAATACAGCCCCTTCTTGAAAAAATATATGAAAGATTAATAACAGAAAACAAATGAAGGAGTAGGGATCCCCTTGGAGTCAGCTTAAAGCAAGTTCTTCTACATTTCTTTCCTCCCCTTTCTAATCTGTTCATTGCTGCAGAGACAGTCTTAGACTCTTGCTTACCTTGTAGAAAAACAACTTAGTCATTGCCACAAACAGTAGTTTGCAAACATCTCTTTGTCATTGTGTTAGTCAGGCACACAATTTTTCAGTGTAGTGTTCAACCATGGGGTCAGACACCTTATCTTGGCTTGGGGAAGTATCAACAGCCTCATCTCTGAAGCTTAGCTGCTGTAGGAGTCCCCAGAGAAGCCAGGAAAAGATGTAATACTTCCAGAAACAGTTTTGGCCTTCAAATGGTACCAAGTGCAGGAGAAAGGGCCGAAAAATGAGGGAAACAAAAACATTACTGAATGTGATAAAAAAAAAAAAAGGTTCTATTCCTAATTCTTCCCTCAACTTTCTAAGAGGGAAAAAGAAAAGTTGTGAGGGTTTTCGATGGAGAAAAAAATAGTCTATTTAGCAGATATCAAAACGATAGCAGTGACTCTAAGGATAACATATTGCGCCAAACAGACTTGTATTTTCATCCTAACTTTACTAAGTGCAGAGTTTCCCTAAGCTAGATTTGCCTTAATTTTCTTATATGTAGGATAAAGTGTATAGGGAAATTGCATGACTTAATTCACGAAGTTTAGAATGTTTTCCAGTTCATGGTAAGTGCCTTACAGATGCTAGCTGTTTGTGCTATGGAAATTCCGGGATCCAGGAAGTAAGGCGTGGTGTATCCTGGCCACTACTAAGATGCCCATAAAACCTGGAAGTAATAGAGGTATATTCATCTACAAACAGGTAATGACTTCAGGCTTTGATAAAGATGTGAGGAGAAGACACTCTCTAGATAATGAAAGCATCTTACAGTATGTCTAAGGTGAATTCACCAAAACTAGTTCAGACTTTCCAATATTCCTATGGGGCTTGCTCAAATGACAAGGAGAAAAAGCTGCGTCTTACCCCTTACCATTCCTGCCTGAGCTTCAAGAACACACTTGACACATAGACAACTGAGCCCTGGAATTCTGGCTGCCTTTCTCTTTCTGTAAATGCCAGCCGGCCAAGAGAGACTGCATTCATCCATTTTACCAACAGGAATGATCAGAGACAATACAGGCTTCCTCTCTGCCTGAAAATGTGCTTGCACCATCTGCTAAGAATGTGCCTTTCTGGTTTTAGTGGCTTCAAGTATGATTCCAGAACTCCACTCAGTAGCTCATCTCAGGGCTTTACGGCTTCTTCCTTCTGGGATCCATATCCTCAAGCACATTCATATACATTAACCTACAGTAGTCCTATCAGACAAATATTTTTCTTGCACAAATGAGGGAGTGAAAACCCAAATGTATTTCATGTGGCATCTCATTGAATCTTCAAATTACTATGAGGTCAATAGGGTAATGAGGGATGGGGGCTATATCTCCACTATGTATTTAAGAAAATAAAAATCCACATAAGCCAAACAATCCAAGGTGCCCAGCTGGAAAATGGTAGAAGCTGGAACCTGATTTGCTGCTCTTTCCATGGCTTGCAACTGCAAACTCTCTAATCTTTGGGGGAAAATCTTCTAAATATCTTGTTAGGGCAGATACGTTTCCAATGCTTCAAAATCTAACAATATATGTCATTAATCTATTAGAATAAAATCATAAAAGCATGTATAGACCCTATATGTAGAACTGCCAAGTGAATATCCAGAGACTAAGATTCCCATTGTCAGTCTCTCCAAGAAAGAAAATACAAGTTGAATAGCCAGGCTATCCAGTGGAATAAATCAGCTGTTTTTTTCTCAAGCCACTCTGCCTTCCTCTTGCATGATACATTACACCTAACAGTTCTCTACAGGAACATAATGACACAAAAGAGGAAAATTACAGTACAAGTAAGTATCTGGGACCTAAAGTAAATCCCAATGGCCTCTTCCACTGTACCACTAATTGCCTGTGTTAAAAGCTTTTCCCCATTGCCACCACCACACAAGAAGTATAAAAACTGTCCTTTTAAATGGACCACTAAAGGGGAAGCTGGTATTTATTTGGCAGAAGAACAGGATACTTCATGCTTGGCATACTGCTACCATTGCCGTCTAAGCCAGAATCTGCTCCATTCTGCAGGGGTGGCAACTATTTTGTCCTCAGGATAACATAGTGGAAGATACAGCTATATTTATGTACAGACTTCTTTTTAATAGAAATGCCTGTCACCCCTGGTAAAGCTCACAGGAGGTGACATAAATGGCACAGCCAGAAAAAGGCAAGCCAAGTCTTTAGTGCCTTCTGGCAGCTGAATCCACAGTGTCAACGAAGAACACCTGGATCTTTCTCTTCGGTTCTAGAACATTACTATACAGGGAGGTATACAGTAACTGTCCCAAGAGTTACTGAAGTAAACCATATTTGTCTTCTGTGTCCCTTCCCAAATCACAGTAAATAGAAGGGCTGAAAGTTACATCTACTGCCATATCAGCTCTGATGACCATAGTGAAACAGCAAACAATTGGACATGTAAACTTATACTGAAGCAGTAGTGTTAATATAAATACAAACTGATAAGTGCTTGATATATTTCTAATAATACATAAATGCAAACATCATTGATCCATTAATGCATAGCAACCTCAGCCACACAGGCATATACAGAAGTATTTGACAGTGGCAAATAAGATAGGATGGAGGAAAGAGAATATTTTTTTAAGGAAGGCAGACTCTGGAGACAGAGAGACTTAGGTTCAAACCTAAATGTTTCCTTACCTTGACAGTTCACTTAGGCTTGCCATGATTCTCAGTCCTTATCAGAAATAAATATGATAACACTTTGAGCAACTAAAACCTTTGTACTTTAGACAATTTTTAAGTGTGAGAAAATACCCTAACAATTTAGGTAAAACATGAATATGTACGATCTGAGTTCAAGATACACAAACATTCTTTCACTGGTATTCATTAATGAAAGAAGTAACTTTCTGTAAATTTGTGTTTTGTCTTCTATATACTGAGGATAGTGAGGGCACCTGTCTCCATGGGTGGTATAGTCATCAAGTGAGATAACTTTTAAAAGATCTCTTGTAAGCCATAAAGTTCATGGCAAAAAATAAATAAAAAATAAAAAATTCAATTGAAGTAGCTAGCCAATCCTTTTTTCCAGGGTTTAAAGCTTTTACAGGATTCGTGATTTTTGTCATTTGATGAAGAAAGTCTTAGGCAACCTGAAATAATTTGAACACTACAGTCATCACTAAATCTTAACTTGACTGAGACCATGAATAGGATGTAAGTGGCCTTACATAGACATAGGTCCTAGTTTAACCTTACCTTGTCTCTATTCTTGTGAGACCTTAACTAGCCTCTAATTAGAATTTAACTAAGATACCTTGGCAAAAAAGAAAGGGGGAGAGAAAGAAGAAAAGAAAAGAATAGAATAGAATAGAATAGAAAAGAAGAAAGAAAGGGAAAGGAAAGGAAAGGAAAGGAAAAGCAAAGAAAAGACAAGACGATTATTCAGGCTCAAACTCTTTGAGTATCTGAAATTAGATTCTGAATAGGCCTTCTCTTTCTGTTCTGTATCCTGGAAAGGTGTTATACATATTCTGAATAGATGTTAATGAGGCACAACCCATGACTAGGCTAACTGGATTGTGTTAGGATTTACCTAGGCTTAAGCTTGGCTACACCTTAACTTCACTAAGCCTGAAAGGGAACCTCCACAGAGGAACAAGTATTTAAAGCCATAAAGGGCCTTGAGGGGGAAGCTGGGAGGAATAATACAGGAACTGACTATAGAAAAGCTCTTTGTGTGGAAAAGCCACGGACCTCAGGATGGGTTAGGTTGTTCAGGCATAGGCATAAGAACCCCCCTAAGAACCGTATGGTTGGTTCCAGTCATTGTGATGGTACAGGTTAACAGAGTTAAGACTTTAAGCCCTTCCGTTGCCACCCACACCACACACATGGCCCTTGAACCGGTCTGTAAACAAGACAAAGATAAACAAGACAAAGCCAACTAATTCTGTCCCCATGGTCTCCGTCTGAAAATGCTGGCTATAGTAAATGCCAGCCATGACCTCCTTTAGGGAACAGGCCCGTCTTTAGGTCAGGACTGCCAAGCGTGATGTGGTGCAGGCTAGGCTACCTATCCTGGAGTAGGAATGACTAACCAAAACCTAACTAACCACACAAATGGGATATGTTTTCAGGTCATAGAAAGAAACCCAATCTGCAGGAAATGAAAAGGGCTGTACCACACAAGTTAATAGAGCAGGAGCTCGTAATGGTACACACTTCGCCAGCCCCTGGGATATTTGTACTTGCTATGCACGAGACAGTTGTGAACTGGTATTCTTGGCCCCAGGCTTAACGTGTGTTCCCAGGAAGCAAGAGTTAAGCAATTCTTACATCTCTTATAAGTCAAGAAATAAGAGAACCTTGTGCTTTTAACCTGTCCTTTGGGGAATGGTTCTGACAGGGTCTGTGACCACCAGGGTGGCCACAATAGTAATCCAACAAGTTCAACATAGCCAGTTCTCTACTCAAATCAAAAAAAAAAAAGACTTAACAGTGGTTCAGGAAAGCACAGTCCCTCTGCAAAAATCAGATAGATTTATTGACAGCAATGACTCCCCCCACAAAAATCAGCGGAAGAATAGATTTGATTACCATTGAAAGGGAAGGCATCCTCGTGCATTTAAATGAGGGCTGCTGTTTTTATGCCAGTCAGTCAGAATTCATATGGGAAAATGCCAAAAGGTTATTAGAAAGGATTAAGGCTAGGAGGTAGAAATGGAAGGCAAAGAAGTACAATATAGACAGCACGGGACCTGGCTGGCTCTGCTAATGGAGCCTCATCTAAGAATAATGCTGGGACTTCTATTAGGACCATGCATCTTGAACGAACACCCTGGCCAGGTTTATTTGAACTCGAGTGAAAACAATTAAAAAAAAGAAATACTACAAATGATCTGCCAGGAATACCAACCCGTTTCTTCAAAATAAGTTCCTAAGGCAGTATGAAAGTGAAAAAGGGGAAATGAAGCAGAATAAGGCAGAAAAAGATCAATTATGAGACTTCCTTAAAGCACTATTTGTACTGCTCAGTTCCAAGCATGATTTCCCTTGCCACCTGGAACAGAATGACCTGAAGAAATCATGAGTTGAAACAATGAGTTGTTGCCCTTAACAACCTGGCCACCAAAGCTTTACACCTGTCAGCTTTAAAGTCTGCTTTTTAAAAACAAAAGGCTGACTGCCAGGTACACTTCCATAAAATAGCAATTGCTTGCTCACACCACCTTGTGGCTTTAGAGTGTAAAATAAGAATGCAAACTGGACCTGGCACAGAGGCTGCTCTGGAACTATCCTGGCTTCAGTTCCCCGGTGAAGACAGCTCCCCTCTTCCACGATCATTGATGTCAGAGTGCTATTCCAGAGAGATTCACACAACACCTTCTCTAGATTTATAGCCCAGCTCAGGGACTAACAAAGTTTTCACAAGATCTCAACTGAGATTTAGATCTGGGTGGGATTAAAGTGGGTTTTGAACAGCCTAAACTATGTTTACATCCTAGTCAAACTTTAATAGGGCTGGCTAGGGCTTTCAATGTCTTGGGTTCAGATTAGACTTAAATAGAACCTGTTGAAGCTTCGGCTTGAGCCTTATTGGGCCTTAGCTGAAATGAGGATGCTTTTACTGGGCTTCTGCCCTGACGAGGGAAGACTCTCAGTGGCTGACTAGTTCTTAAGGTACTTAACTAGCCCTTAAAATTGTCATAGACCCTTGCTATATTCTAGCAAGACTGCCAAGGCTTAATAGAAACTAGAGCTCTAACTAGACTTAGCTTTATTCCCTACAGAGGTATTAGTTGGAATTTGGCCCGGCCTAGACTTTAACTGGACTGTTTTAACTGGGCCGGAATGATGTTACAATTTAATCTTAACTCAGTAAGGCCCTTATCAAGATGGCTAATCTCGAAGTATTCTTAAGCTTAAAAAAAAAAAAAACTTGTATAAGATTTAACTGTGTTGTCACTATGTTCTCATGACAGTCACTGGTGTGGGCCCTGCCATAAATAGTTTCTTCCTAAAACTTAACATTTGGCCTTTAGTCAGTCTCCAATTATGCAAGTACTACCAGGATTTGACTGCATGTCAATTAAGTATAGACCAAAGAATAATCCTTCTGTGAGGCAGTACTAGAATTAAACTAGACTTTGTCTTTCTTTGGCACTACAGAAGACTCAACTATATCAAAAGCTGACACATGCCCTTTAATACCTAAAACATCATATAAGTGTATTTGAAACCAAACTAGGTTGCTCTGAACTACAATGAGACTTCAACTATACCCCCTCATTTCTGACAGATCTCAATGGTGCTGAGGCCCTATGAAATATACTTTCAGTATAACTTGGCTCTCAGTAGGCCTTCTATGGGCTCTGGCCAGACTTAACCTGGGCTCAGTTTTTAGTTAGGCTTTAAGTAAACTCTAACATTTAAACTATACTGAACCTCTGCCTAGAAGTTAACCAGGCTTAATTACACTGTGGCTACACCTACACCCTGGTTAAGTCTAAAGTAAATTCAATAGTACTATGTGGTTTCTAGGGCTTTCCTAGGACATAATTAGGTTAGAACTAGAAATTAACTAAGCTTAACTAGGCTCTGACTTAGACTAAACTAAGCTTACCTCTACCCCCATTGCCTATATCACAAATGGCTTCTAATTATATTTAAACTAGGTATAAGTATCAGCTAGGTTTTAAGTAGCCCCCTAATTAAAACTTGTTTTATGGTGAGACCCTATCTATACCTTAAACAGACTTAGTTATATCTGAGTAATCACTACGTTCACACTCAGGTTATTCCCTAACTAACATCTGGCTACACCGAAACTAGTACTTAACTGAGATAGGGCTAAATTAGGCTCAGACACAGGCAATATTTTACCTGTTTTCTAGCCCATAACTAGAGCTATGCCCAATATAGAACTCAGCTAGATTTACTTGCAGTTCAATGAGGGTTAGTCCCTAGACAATCTTAACTAAACCCTTAAGAGAACTAAACTGTATTTATGAACTCCTGAGGCTTTAAATAAACTCTGAGGAGAATTAAACTACATTTTTTTAGTTGCAACAGTTTAATTACATTATGAATAGCACTTAATAGGTTTATTTCCTGAGAGAGGGTTTGTCTGGGCTCCTACTAGACCTAAATTAGCCTTTTGTGCTCAAAAGAGCTTACTAGGACTGAGACTTTTGCACTAGCTAGGTTCTAAATGCGCTCTAACTAACCCTTAACTAAGCTTAGTCCCTGACAAAACCAAAATTAGACTAAATTATATCTGAATGAGGCTGAAGCCCAAACTATGTCTTAACTGTTAATAAACCAGAAACAGGTTTATTTCTTGCAGAGTCTAACTACTCTCTCTATATACCTAAACAGGACTTAGACCCTGGCCAGGGCTTAACTGTGATCTCTAACCTTAACTAGACTTAGGTGTTAGCTATGCATTCTATGGGCTCTGATCAATAATACTTATATAGACTGAGGCCCCGCCTAGACTTCAACTGGATTTTATTCTGTGTTATTAACTAGTTTGAGGCACTTGCTGACTCTGAACTGCCCTCTAATAGGACTTAAGTGTGTTGTACCTCAAACTTAATTCATCTTAGACCCTCACTGAGGTTTACATAGATTGTGATCAGAGCGTTACAAAGTTTACCAGCTGGCTAGAAATACAGGGGCTCTTACTAGACCCAACATGATCCTAGGCTCTAAGTTTAACCAAGCTTGGTCTAGCAATTATAACTACCTAGTTTAACGTAAACTCTAAAGAGCTCTTAACCTAGCAATCTAGCTTTTAAGCAGACCTATGTTTCAGCCATACTTGAATAAGATTTTTGACAAGCCTGAACAATGCTAAGGTTCTAGACAAGATGAATGATAGTGTGAGCAGATTATACATGTGTTTAGTACCTTATCCGGCTATGTCTTTACTGAGTTCACTAGATTTTAACTAGATCATAAGGAGTCTTAGGCATTGTGTAAGTCCTAAGCTTCATATAGACACAATTAAATTTAACTAAGTTTTGACTTCTACTAAACTATGCTTAATGCCATTTCAAGGATCTGGCTGTACTGTGACTGATAAGAGCTCTGCTGGACTGAGAATGAAGGTAAAACAGACATTCGCCAGAGCTTAGCAGGGTTCTGACCAGCCTGAATCAGGTGTAAGTCCTGACTACTGCTTATTACTAGCTTTGTTAAGACTTATCAAAGCCTATAGTTGGTTAAGATGTAATCAAGGCGGATTGAATTCTAGGCAGGACCTGGGCCTACTAAAATATTAGAGTCCATTTAAGGCTGAGGTAGTCTATAAACCTAGTTTAGGTCTAGCCAGAACCCTATTAAGCCCTAAAGCTAGATAGATAAGGTATACGTCCAAATGTAACTAGGATATAATGAAGTCCATGGCTGGAGCGACAGCACGAGCTTAAGATTACTTTTTGCTCTTAGAGAAGACTCAATTTTGGTTCCTAGTTTCCTAGCTTGAAGAGATACAATGTCCTTTGCTGGCCTCTGCAAATACCTGCGTTCATGTGCCCATACCTACACACACAAACACACACATACACACATACTCTTAAAAATAAAACAAATACCAAAACACAAACACACACATACACACATACTCTTAAAAATAAAACAAATACCATACACATACACACATACTCTTAAAAATAAAACAAATACCAAAACACAAACACACACATACACACATACTCTTAAAAATAAAACAAATACCATACAGATACACACATACTCTTAAAAATAAAACAAATATGGTATTTGTTTTATTTTTAAGAGTATGTGTGTATGTGTGTGTTTGTGTGTGCAGCCATAATGGTCTGAAACCTTGGAAACATGAGGCAAGATAATCTATCATTTCTTAAATTTGTAGATAACAATGAGTCAAGAATTACAGTTTCTTAAACATCTGGAAAAATGAAAATGGGCTATATAGCAATTGACAGAGTGACTATTTCTATACCTTGAGATTAAAGGTGATTTTTCTTTTAAAAAAAAATAAATGAAACAAATACTATCAAAACCTTAAAACCTTAAACTGACTGACTCTTAAACACAAAGAGACAGACAGAGATTTAAAAATAAAACAAACATTATCACAAACCTTATACAACCTGACCCTTAACTACAGGGTGACCCTCCCTACGCCTTAACTACATTCTGTTACATCTTAATCAACTTAGGTTGATTAAGCTAAGTCTTAAGGTGACTGTGACTATGTTTCTGAACTTGCTAAGATTTAACTACATGACACTCAAAAAATAGTTACATTAAGACCCTAGCAAGGGCTTAACATGATAGTTAATAGGCACTGCCTAAGGCTTTCCTGGTTTTGGCACTGAATAGATCTAAACTAATCTTAAAACCTAAGATTTACCTTTTTTGGTTTTGTTTGCTTTTGGAAACAGGGTTTTAGCATGCAGCCCTGGATGAACTAGAACTCACTATGTAGACCGGCACAGATCTGCCTCTGCTGCTCTTACATCCTGAATACTGAGATTAAAGCCAAATGACACCATATCTACCCGTTTCCTTTGGGCTCAAATTCACAAAAAAGAATCTGCTTCATGAGTGTTCAGAAGGAAAGTATATGCCACTGCCCCTGGTAGGAGTTTTATGTTTGCTTGTTCATTCGTTTTTGGTTCAGTTTTGGAGAAAGAGTTTAATTATGTAGCCCTTTCCTGGCTAGAACTCACTACTTACACAAAGCTCCAACTCACATCTGTCTGTCCCTGACCAAGCCCATGACCCAGACCCAGACCCAACCTCAACTCCAGCCCCAATCCCAGCCCAACTCCAGACCCAGACCCAGA
>NC_045030.1:137449319-137450737 GCF_008632895.1 Mastomys coucha | reverse complement strand
CAGCCCCAGCCCCAGCCCCAACTCCAGACCCAACCCCAGCCCCTGCTGTAGCCTTGTTCATGCCCCTGTACCCTGCCGTTGCCGTTGCTGCTGCTGCTGCTGCTGCAGCTGCTGCTGCTGTTGCCCTTGCTGTTTCCCAAGTGCTGAGATTAAAGGCATGTGCCACTTTGCCTACCTCCTTTTTTTTTCCTTTGCGGTGCTAGAGATGGAACCCAGAGTCTTGTATACATTAAGCAAACAATCTACCACTGAACGAAATCCTGAGAACTTCTCTGGTTTTGAAATAGGATCTTGCTATGCAGCCTGATTGGCTGGGACGCGCTATATATCAGACTGACTTCAAAACCCCAGCATTCTTGCCCTATCAGCCTCCCAGGGGCTGGAATTAAAGAAGTGTCACCACGCCTATCTAAACAGTTTTTAACCAAATAAAGATCTTCACTATAGATTAATAATACTTAAACACATATTGATTATACTTAGGATCCAGTTTCAGTCTAAGAACTTTTAAAATCTTCACTATATTTTAGAACACATTTAGAACTAAACTAAGTAGCTAAACTTTTAACAGTGATATCTACACTTGAAATATAGTTAAACTTTATTATTAAGTAGCCTAAATAGGTCTTGAGTAGGCTTAAGTACTTTGAGTTCCCAAGTTTAAGTCCTTTCTTTAATTCAAGACTTTGGGCTTTGGCTAATTTACAGTCACTTTTCATTAAGAATAAATTCAGTTCTAGATTCCTTCCAGCCCTGTACTCCCATAATTTGTATCTGCCCTTGCCTCTGCAATTTGACAGTTTCAGGCTGCTCTCTAAATCATGCATAGAAAAACCAAGAGTATAACCCCATCTTACCCCACTGCAGCAGGAACCAAGAGTGCCTCTAATTCCACTGCACCCAGCCATATTTGTAGTGTGACCCAGGAAGCAGTTATGCTATGCCTCAAGAAACCAAGGGATGGGTTTTTGTGTAACACCCAACCTGGAAGTATATTTTTATCCCAGTCACATGTTCTGTACTTTTTCAAAGACACTTATACTTTGTAATAACTTTGTAACAGATATGGAAGACAGTGTTCCCATCTACGCAAGACTTAGCTAGAGTTTGGACATGCAATTCACAGTTAAGAAGAAAGATAGCTAATAGTCTAGACTTGCCGTAAAGAGCCTTCTGTACTTTTTACAAGGCTAACTAAACTTGAGGATTTGTAGACCTTCTGAACCCTGTGAAGTTAGCATATCAGAGCCACTGTAATGAAGTAGGCGGTCTGCTGTGTACAACCTTGGTCTATTATAGGCTATTGAAGGTTTCTGTTGATCATGAAAGATCAAGATGATAAAATCCAGACCAGAGCATGAGCAGCCATCCATCTCTAATGGTTTCATACATTCGTAGTGATAAAAGACTGGTCATAA
>NC_045030.1:137444062-137448277 GCF_008632895.1 Mastomys coucha | reverse complement strand
TATATATATATATATATATATATATATATATATATATTTCTAGCCCCTTCACTCCTTTCTGATTTCTTCTGCCTCAGCCTCAGATTTCTAATTTTAATTAGTTTTTTTTAAGTTAGTATACAAAGTAATGAGTTCCCATATGCAGTTTTCATGCATTATCTTTGTTGACTGGCTTGCCCACTCTCATCCCCCAACCCTCTGTTCCTCTCCTCCCTCCAGCACCTCGCTTCTCTCTTATATACTCTATTACCCCCTTCGTTTTCCATAGAGATAGGCATTCCTCAAACTCAATCCTCTGCCTTTTCTTCTCTTATACTTTCTTCTGATTTTATTGATTCCTTTACACCATTTTTCATTTCACAAGGGGTCTGAGGTAGTTATAATACCATACTATAGATTTGCCCCACAACTATCATACCCAGTTCTGAGGCCTCAACTACCAACTCTATGCAAGCAACTCTCAAACTACATCTGTGGCTCTGTTGGCCCTTCTACATCCACAGCATGTCTATATGTCTGACCACCTACGAGACGCTGTCTGCAGCATCACAAATTCAGCATAGACTCAGCTTACATGATCAACTCATTCTATCCCTCCCACACACACATGCACACACCAGATAATTCTAAGTTTTGGAGCTGAGATTCCAGTGTTTGGGCATGTTCTCTAAATCTCAATCCACTATGGACAAGTTGGCCATACTAACTAAAACAAACTCACTCATATCAGTCTGAAACTGAGGCTTCCTCCTAGTCTCCTGGTTCCTGTGTCATTTGTTAACAGAGGTATCATCTTTCTGAATAAACTTCAACTCCTCTTCTTCCACTTCTTCACACTCCTGACTTCTCATTTCTATCTCCAAATATCTCTTCCCCATTTCTTTTGAGCCCCAGTTCTCACCTGGACCATCAAAAGGGACTCCTACTCAGTCCCTCTGCCTCCAGTCACTTGATCACCCTACTCTCATTCCTTTAGCTAACTCCTTTCCATGTTGAAAAACATGATCACAGACAGGTGACCATCATTTCATTGTTATGGGGGGTCATATAGATGGAACCCCAAGAACAGCATTAAAGGACATTTACCAAGCCTTGGAGCATAATGACTACATGTCATGTTAAGAAATATCATTAAGACTGACTTCATATACCAAATAAATTATCTGAGATATAAGCAAAAATGGGAAGGGGAATACAATACCTCAAGAAGCCAGGGATTCTAAGTTTGTCAGGTACAGCTTCTCTTCTTCTTATTTAGTTTACTGAGGCATTAGAAAACAACCTCAGTCAAGGCAAGGGCCAAATGCCAAGGAATGAGTGCTGTAGAACAGATATATATATATATATATATATATATATATATATATATCTTATACATGTATACACACACACACACACATATATATATATATATATATATATCTTTGATATTCATTTGAATCAAAGTCAACTCAATGTTACAATCTGCAGAAACAAAGATGACTTCAGAGAAAATTCCCTCCATCCTCCCTGCTGCTTGGTTGTAAGCCAGTACCCTTGGAGCCTTCCTTACCTGCCTATAAGCCCTGTTGCGAGACCATTCAAGACTTTCCATTCAAGACTGTTACAAAAAGGCAAGAATTTACTTGAGGGTCATCATGATCTCTAACAGGAAATAAGTATCCCATTTGGATAAAGGAGGGCTCCAAATATAACCTAAAAATTAACTTTCTGTCTATTCTTAGACACTGACAAGAGTTGAGTGGTCTGTGAAGAAATTCCTCTTGAAATTGGAAGGCTAACTTCCACAGAGATGTGAAAGAAAGATGGTAACCAGCATTACTGTGACCCCAAAACTTTGCCTCTAGAATGGAGAGAATTTTCCTTATGCTCATTACTTCCAGAAAATTAAGAGGCATACCCTATACCCACAGGAAGCTCCCCTATCTAGTGCCCTGCCATCTTTTTCCTCTTGGCACTTTTTTCCCCTAACTTTTTTTTTCTCTGTCACTTAATTATTTCAGAAATACCTTACTTCCCAAACTGATTCTTCCTTTGTCTTAGGTAGCTCCCTCCAACCTAAGACAATCAGAAGCATACCTACATACCCATCACAAATAAGCATGTTCCCCTTCAATGTTTCTTTGAGTTCTGTAAATCAAAGTTCCCCTCTCAGCCCCCTTTATGATTTCATACCAGTTAAAGCCCTACTAAACATTGAAGGCATCTTAGCCCCAAAGAAATTTAGAGTCTCATTAAGGAAACTAACCAAGCAGTACTAGGAACAAAAATAACACACTCATTTGTTCTTTGCCGTTGGTACAGGAACTTAGAGAATGCAGCCATCAGCATACACTGGAATGTTTATGAAACCTTACATCTTTCCAGATGGAATCAGAGTTCATTCATGTGCCACACAAAGACAGGGATTCTAAAGGTTAGACAAAATCAAGCACTGGATCTGGAGCCCTCCCGTCCCACACATAGCACAACTCTATCCTATATAAGGTAGGCTCAAAGCATTCAACAGCTTGTTCTATCCTGAGTCCGCTGCTGTTGGTCTCTTCCCGGCACAAACTACCCTGTTAACTTCCCTGTCCCCACACCTGGACTCGTAACCCTAAATACATTTCAGTCTTTTCCTAAGCAACCCATAACCTTAGAAAGGCAAAACACTAAGAAGAAAAAGACAAACACAGAGCATTAGCATTCAAATGAACATTCACTACGTGCCAGGCGCAGAACTATATTCTATCTGTCCTCATTGCTACTGAAAATACTCGAACTGCCGATTTGAAAGAATTTACTATGTGCCAGGCAATCAGGCAGAATATTACAAGCTTTCATATGTAGAAACTCATACAGTAACTCTGAAACAATTATACAAATAAGGAGACTGAGACATGAAAATGGAAAAGAATTTGTCCAAGCACATACTGCTAAGAAGTGGTGAAACCAGAGTCTGACTTCATATCTGTGTCTCATTCAGCACCTACACACTAGGGGCTGGGCAGTGTGGTGGTTACAGCACAGCCAGAAAACAAGTATACTTTTAATGTTATATGCCACATTTTCTCTTATGATATTCACTTCTGACAGCCTAATACAAAAGCAACCTTAGGAAGCATGTAATGAAATAAGCATGGCTTTATTTCCACAAACTTTACTTTAAAAAAGAAGAATTTGCTGGGCAGTGGTGGTGCACACCTTTAATCCCAGCACTTGGGAGGCAGAGGCAGGCATATTTCTGAGTTCGAGGCCAGCCTGGTCTACAGAGTGAATTCTAGGACAGCCAAGTCTATACAGAGAAACCCTGTCTTGAAAAACCAAAAAAAAAAAAAAAAAAAAGAAGAATTCATAACAGCCTATAATTAGCTCTTCTTAGCTCTTCATATAGGCAGGTGACCCCTAAGTTATAGTATTAATAGTGTGATGACTCTGACTATGGCTATAAGACCTGGCCTTACCACTTAGACAAGCCACACATTTCTGTCTCTCTTTCTTTAGCAGTATGACTAACATAATGCATCCTCTCAGAGTCATCATTGGAAGAAATAACAATGAAATGAGTGAATGACTGCAAAGCATGTGGCCCATAGTAAAGTTCTTAGTAATTCACTATTATTTAAAGCCCACCACTGAGGATGGAGGATGAAGTGGGTGGCAGAGCATTCGCCTAGCACCCAAGAGTTCCCAAGCCCTGCTGGGGCTGGAAAGGCAGAAGGTTGGTGGAGAAGTCTCCCACAAGGCTGGTCTCTAGAAGGAAAGATAAGGACATGAATTAGGATTCTTCCTTTCCTCTGTAAAATCAAGCCACCAAGGCCCGAGTGGCCTCCATACTCAGCAGAAATGATCGCTCAAATGGCCTTCCAGATAATTTCATTCTCTCTTCAGCTGCAGAAACAATGGGAGCTTGTGAATTTACCTTTTTGTCTCAAGCATTAGTTAGAAAGTTTCCTGACCTCCGGATTGCTGGTCCCTCCCCGGAATCCCATCCCGGGAGACATGAGTCTGGTTGTTACAATGTTCGGATTCTGCTGCAGGAATTAGATTCTGGCCACATGAGTGATGATGACTACATCCCAATTAGGATACTGGAGGTTCTAGGTGATGGAGGTTCTTAATAAACCTTGTTAACTTAAGTGAACTAGCTTATTTGGGTATAGCCTAAAACAGAATGGTGTGTGTGTGTGTGTGTGTGTGTGTGTGTGTGTGTGTGTGTGTGTGTGTGTGTTG
>NC_045030.1:137425615-137443645 GCF_008632895.1 Mastomys coucha | reverse complement strand
GGAGAGGGAAAGGGAGAGGGAGAGAGGAGAGAACATAGCTGAACAAAATGGTGGAGAAGTGAGGAGGGTGGCTGGGAAGACAGAACCATACAGGTCACACTGTTCCTGGGTTGCATTAAACACACAGGAGCCACACAGACCATGTTTGTCTTTATGATTCTGGAAAAAAAGCCCAGTAAAGTAAAACCACCCTGCAAGTTGTATGCTTGTTTAAGCAGAGGATACTCAGATTTGTTAAGGAAAAGTAGAGATAGAAGGATTCCAAAAGATAGATACCCCCAAATTTCTACTTCAAATGAAAAACCCAGTCACGCAATCCTTCCTCCCAGCTTTCAAAACAGCCATGAGATTCCATCCTTTCTACAGTCCTGACTTGCCAGACTCTTGCAACAAAAACTTCTCTCTGTTATCTACCAAGTTGCCCTCCATCCTCTATGGTGCAGCTTGCATAACAATCCAGTTTCCCTCTCCAGAATTCAATTGTTAGAGGTTTTTTTATTGAATCTAACTACAATAAGGAGTGTGCTGACTCCAATTCAATGTACTTTCCCAATACAATAGCTCTCTTGTACCTCACCATCTTTTCTCCCAGCACCATCAGTCTCCCTTCCAGAATTCAAAGCCAATAATTAGCATAACAGGATGCATCACATGAGAATGTGCAGAGTAACTGACAATGGAGGCAAGCATGATGCATACAAATTTTGCCTAAGCATGACTGCACTGAGTCATACATCCCACCATCGCAATACTATATATACAGGAAGCTACAACTCTCCATCTATTGCATAAAACTAATAATGATGAAAGTAGCTACCCTTTATTGAATGAAGGGCTCGTTTAATCCTCATAGTAATCCATGATTTTAAAAATACATGTTTCTTAGTTGCCTGATACCTTAATCAACTCTCTTAGTCCTTAAAATGACACTAAGATACAGGTTACTTTATAATCCTCATTTTGCAGATAGGGAAATGGAGGGCCAGAGACATTAAGTAACTTGCCCATGGGCATCTTGCAAAGTGGCTACCATTTGAATCCCAGGGTCTATCCATCTGATTATAAAGTAAAGACTGTGCCCCTAACTTTGCAATGTTATCATTAGAAGCATTCTTTACTCCTGCAGCTCAAATCATTCTGTCATGTGATCAAACACTCCTGTCTACCTGCCCAATGTTGAGAACACTGCAAAGTACTTCTCAACCATGATCTGTATGGTTGTCATCAGTCCTCTAAGGCAGGCAACACCACTGTTCCACAGATACAGGCTCCAACCCAAAGACTTGTGTTCAGTTACACCACAAATTGGAACTCAGATGAGTCTAAAAGGTGCAATATAGATGCCTCTCCACTTCTGATGGGTTGTTCTAACAGGTCCATGACCAGTTCAGAACATAAGTCTAAACGGCCTTTACAACAGCTAACCTGTAAAACATCCCAGCTTAGCAACATAGACTTCTGTAGACTATCCATCCCTTACTTCTCACTGTGACCACAAGACTGACTGTCAGCTGTGGATCACCACCACTGTTCAGCATCATAAGACTTTCATACCACATAGGGACTGCCTAAAGATCGAAATTTTGAATTGAAGATATGGTTTCTGTTGAGTGTGTGCAGCTTTCCCACTATCCTAAAGGTAAAAGTTCATAAATTAGACTATTATACATTTTATGGTGTTTTTGGTGCTACAACATTGCCAGGGCTATGTTAAACTCATGACAATCTTCCTGCCACAGTCTTCCTGAGTGCTGATACTATAGGGATAGACCATCATACCTGGCTTGGAGGGTTATAAACCAAAGACTATCAATACATTTGTTACAGATCATATTTTTTTTTTACTTATCTGAAATGTGTATTTAATTTGGCATCCTGTATTTGCACATGTTAAGCTTGACAAACCTAATCATGCAGGCTGCCTCATCACTACGAATTAACCTGACCTATAGTACAATCTATTAATATGGTATTGATCTAAATGTTAACAAACTTAGAATTCCAAACCACATCTGGTCCTGACGGAGAGACAGGAATGGGGCTGAAATGAGGCTTGTCGCCATTAGACCTCTTGCATCCTCCCAGTGTTGGGCTTCAGCAGCCCTCAAAGAACATCCAGCTGTCTCAGATATGCCACCAGAATCAGTTATAACTTTGGTTCTCATCAGATTCCCAAACCCCTGCTGGGTTTGTGGTATTAGTTTGACCACTGGTTTATCTCTCTCTGCTTTGGGATGTTTACTCTTCATAGTCCCCTTCCAGCTTCTTGAGTTAAGCCAGTTGAATTGCAGTTCCCAGGTGACCTGACCCTGACCATGTGCCCATGTGAATTCTTGCATGGCTTTACTCAACTCTGAGGCTCTCCTTTTCCCTTGCTTTCATGTGTTGTGTCGCCAGCTCCTTCCCTGCTGAGAAACTTCCCAACACTGGTTTCTGTTTCCATCTAGAAGAAACCATCATATAGCACAGCTTTTCTCCAACCTGTGGGTCACAACCCTTTTGGGGTTGCTTATCAGAAACCCTGCATATCAGATATTTACATTACAATTCATAACAGTAGCAAAATTACAGTTATGAAGTAGCAATGAAAACAGTTTTGTGGTTGGGGGTCACCACAACACGAGAAACTGTATTAGAGAGTTGCAGCATTGGCAAGATTGAGAACCACTGGTGTTAGACATAATTCAACTGGTCTTATTCCATTTTCCTTTCAAAATCTGTCTATATAACCAACACAAGAGAATTAGAGTATCTGCCAGGGGACCCATTGAGGTAATACAGACAGACCACCGTGTACAATTATTTTCCAGCAAAAAAAAATATACTTAAAAATATGTGTTTAGAGAGAGTCTTAAGCTTCTAGCTCCACTTTTCCTCCACTGACTTCACAGTAGTGGGGCTCGGGTCTAGGTTGGCATGGGAAGTGGTTTTCCCATTGACATTTCACATGAGTCTGCCATTTACTTTCCCCTTTAAAGTAGCAGCCCAGCTTCAGAATTACATCTACAAACCAAGGGCCACAACACAAACTGCTTTGTATACCATGTCTCAATCATGCCAGAATAAGAAGGATGGAGGGGTGGGAGAGGAAGGAGGAGAAGCTGAGGTCAGAATGTAAAGTTAATTAACTAATTAATTTAAAAGTAGTTGTCTCCTTGTGGCATAAAATTTACCATGAATTTGTAACTTAGCTGAAGAAATATAAGATGTCCTATAAAGTGACTATATGTCCAGTGTAAGGGCTACTTCCAATCATATGCTGGGCCAGAACTCCCGACTGTTATTTGTTGGTATCAGACATCTGCTGCCTTGGAGATGGTAGAAGGGGTGTGTTTAATGAAGATACAGCTGTGCAAACTCATTGCTGTGGTCAAGGAAGAACAGCAATGTTCTCAACAGCAGTGGTCCCAACCCCTTTGGTGTTGAATGACCCTTTCACAAGGCTTGCCGAAGACCATCAGAAAACACATATATTTACATTATGATTCATAACAATAGAAAAATTCCAGTTATGGCATAGCAACAAAAATAATTTTATGGTTGGGGGGTCACCACAACATGAGGAACTGTATTAAAGGGTCACAGTCTTAGGAAAGTTGAGGACTACTAGCCTAGAACATATTCCTTACTTTGCATTGTCCTCGATGGCTTTCTCGAGCCCAGCTTGATTGGTAACCACAAAGCAGAGAGAAGTCAATAAATATGGGATAATTTCCACTGAGTTGATTTTCAAAGATACCCTTGTTCACAAACTATCTTTTGCAGAGCTAACTTCTGATGTAAGTCTAACCTATTTCAGTGTGATGAGAGGAGGGCTTCTTAAAACACAAACAGGCTTTTACAAAAACTACTTAGAAAGGCCTCTACCTCTGATCTAATTGTAACTGATAGCCATTGTTTCTTGCTAACCTGCATCTTCCCCATTGGGGAAGGGGACCATTCATTCTCCCCTGTCAAATCTTCATGTTTTCAAAGTAGACTAAAGAAAGAAGAAATATTTATATCTGCTAGAATCTGTCCAGGTTGAAATTGTCTATTTATAAACATACAAAAGACAATTCATTGCAGTAACTTCAGAGAACATTGAGCTCAATGCAACTGGGGGTAGATTGGTTCTAGCAACTGATCCTCCTTGGAGACCCAGATCTTCAGGTGCTCAAGTCCCCTACATAATGTTTCATAGTATTTGCATGCTATAGCATATACATTAAATCGTCCTCAGTTTGCTAATACTACTAAGTACAGTATAAGTGCTACTTAATAGTTGCTAGGCTGAATTGTTTAGGGAATAACAAGAATAAAGTTTATATATGCTCAGATTTATGTATTTCTAAAATCTCCTTTGTAGAATGCCAACTGCACTACTTCACAAACTTCTGGCTGTTCAATACATGTCAGGGAAACCTTTCTTCTAGTGTCTTCTATTTCACCTCCATACATTGTCACCTGGAAATAGCCACTGAGATGGCTCAGTATGGGATCAACAGGTTTTATTCAGATAGAGGTTTGGTACTTCCTTCCTTTGTTATTTCTCTCTCTCTCTCTCTCTCTCTCTCTCTCTCTCTCTCTCTCTCTCTCTCTTTCTCTCTCTTTCTCTCTCTCCCTCTCTTTCTCTCTCTCCCCCCTCCTTATTTTTTCTTTTCTTTCTTTCTGCTTTCTTTCTTGGCTTCTTACAGGCTCTGTGGCAAGCCACAAGAAAGACTAAGGAGATACTGTTTATCCCTGATAGAAGCCCTGCAAGCTCCATGCTTGCTGACTTGTTCTATCTTACAACCTGGCTCCCTTTTCAAAAGCCCACTGACACCAGGTCCTCTACTCCTACAAGGAAATTCCCCCTCACTTTCCATCACCTCCCCAGATGGTAGAAACTGAAGACCCAGAGAAATCTGTCCCTAACTTTTTCTTCCTCTCCATGAGTGCTTGCTACAACATGGTGCACAATAGGCATTGAAATGTTAGCTGTGGTTGTTATTATTACTTTGCCTCTCTGGCTGTGCTAACAGTAACAACTGCCTAGGTTTGCCTCCACTTCTGATGGTCTTACATCCTCATGAGTATGTTGTACGCTGAGAGTATCTCACATTGGAACCACTGTACAGCCTGGTTGAGAACACATCCACTATAAAGCAGCATTGTTTTGCTTCATGCTCTGGTGGCTGATGAGGAGCCATGCTACTGCTACTGCCTATTATCAGCAAAGAGGCTCACATGGCATATGCTGAGCGCCCCAGAAGTTCATATTTGTACTTCATTTTGTTCATCCTTCTGTTTACTTTGATTCTTTGAGGAAATGTCTCACTCTTGGGTACTAGCTGGCATGGAAGTCACCATATGGTCCTCCAACCTTCCTAATGCTGCAACCCTTTAATACAGTTCTTCATGTTGTGATGATTCCCAACCATAAAATTACTTCATTTCTACTTCATAACTGTAATTTTGCTACAGTTATGAATCGTAATGTAAACATCTGATAGGCAAGCTACCTGATATGTGGAAGAGTCACTTGATAACCCCAAATGGGTGACTAGCCACAGCCTGAGAACCATGGCACTAAGATAACCCTGGCTGGCCTCAAATGCCGAGCAACAAAATTTTACATTTGAAGTATAGTTTACACTGAATGCTTACTGATTTTGTAGCGTGAGAAGTCCAAGTGTCATGAATCAGGAGCCATCTGCACATATAAAGGGCTTTTAAAAGTACCCCAAGCACAGGAAAGGCTGTGCATATTTTGTCTCTGACTGCTGCTACGGAAATGCCTGGGGGGACTACAGAAGTTAGATAAAAAGAGGAATGGTGTCTGTGTCTCAGAGGACTTGGCAGGGACATGTGCTGTATGAGTTATGTGCTTGGGTGGTCAAAAGGAAAAGCCAGTTGATCATTTGACTCAGAATTTGAGCAGGGAGAGGAGGAAAGGAATTGCCTCCTATTGTCAAAGGCCATAAATGCCACAAAGCATGTTGAGATAGAAATGGCATGTATATGAAAGTGGTCCTCCCCTCAGCAGCTTAACAGTCCAATTTAAAGGCCAGGTCACAGGCTCTTCAGAGAACAAATATAATATAAGGATCAAGAGGAAGAACCAAAGTCATCTGATCTTAAAGGAGAAAGAATAGGTCACCTGTGGTTGGAGAAATCAAGAAAGGCTTCCAAGAGGAAGCAGCATACTCTGATTTCAAGCCTTTTCTCCAGTCTTCCCTTAGGACCTTAGTGCCTGCTGATTTTTTTTTCCTGCTTCTGGGTATCCTATGCTGACTCCTTTCTGTACTGCAATAGGTCTTCCCTTTTTAACTGAATGCTCTTAAGTTTCAAAAGTGTGCTACCCATGACAAAGCCACGAAATTTCCCCAAAGCCATTAAACAGATCCAAATTGAATGAGTGTCTTTCATTCTAGACCTTTCTCTTACAAAATGGTAATGAGAGGTAAAATTTGCATGAGCTTCTCTTTGACCTTTACTTGGCAAAATAATCCCTGAATTTGGCTAAGGGGTGGCCTTAGCCAAATTCGATCTATGGGAGCAAACCATCTTGGGATATAACCTGCCTACCCTTGGTGTGGCTCATGCGAGCATCTAACCACACAGGAGGTTGCCCTGTTAATAGTTTCATTAGACTCTTGCAGGCTAGAAGTTGCCCCCAAGTCTCTCAGGTCATGCTCCTCCCACAAGCACTACTCAACACTGAGCTGGAGCATGTATAAATACTCATTGGAAGTCTCACATGCACCCCTTGCCATAAGCAAATCAAATTCTGTTGTACCCTGGGGTCAGCTGGTACATGAACTATTAAAGCCAACTGGTTATTTAGACAGCTGTAGAAACAAAAGCCACACATGACAGGCTTGGTAAGGGAAGATGGTTCTCCCTTCTCAGAATTCTGAGAGGAAAGCCAAGAAACATTGTAGTTTTCTGAGAGAGAGATACGTTCTTGACAATGCAACATTGCATCATTCATAGCAAGAATTCCTGTTCCTTAACAAAGTCTCTGACTTTATTGTCTGCCATTGAATCCCCTTCCCCTAACTGAACTGCCTGGTTGCATCTCAGCATGAGAGGATGGGCGTAGTCCTGTTGTGACTTGATGTCTCAGAGTGGGTAATACCTAAGTAGGGGCTTCCCCTTCTCTAAGGAGAAGGGGAGGAAGGAATGGGGGGGGAGGAATTTGTGAGGGTGGGACTGGGAAGAAGAGAAGGGGCTGTGATTGGGATGAAAAGTGAAAACTTAATGAATGAAAAAATAAAGTATTAGAAAGGGAAGTGGGTGGAAAAAAGAAGTATCCCTGCATGGAGTAAAAACCAAGCACATCTCTCTACCTAAAACAGTAGTTCTCGGTCTGTTGATTGCTACCCCTGGAGTGAAAGATTGAACAAACCTTTCACAAGGTCATATATCAGGTATGCTTCATATCAGATATTTACATTATGATTTCTAACAGTAGCAAAATTACAGTTATGAAGCAGCCATGACTATTTTATGGTTGAGGGTTGCCATAGTATGAGGAACTGGATTAGATCATCAAGGCTTCATCCACAGCAGTAAGTAGGGTGCATTTCAATTAGCATGGCGAGATCCCCAAGCAAGGTATGAAGAAACGCAGCTTTCTTTGTTTCTCCAAGCTTACTACCCTTGGATTGTCAGGGAATATAATGTTTGTGAGCTCAGCTCAAGAAGTCAACTAAAGTAAGGTATTAGGTCTGGTTCTACCTCCTACCAATAAATGGACCTTAGCATCATTGTCATCATCTGTAAAATGAATATGATACCAGTATTTGCTGTGAGTGTGTGCTGATATATGTGAAATCTTGGTATCTGGTATGTTCTAAGAGCTGAGAACATGGCAATAAACCTATGTTAAGAGGTTTCCTAGTAGTGGTTCCTAGGAGAGTTATCTTGGCTACCTGGCATGGCTGCCTTCATATACTAAAGAACGGTAAGTTTCAAGAGTGTTCCATGATAGGTCTGGCAACACAAATTAACTCAAATCATCTGTATTTAAAAAAAAATGACTTCTCAAGCTCACTGCAGCTGTGGTTGCCTATCTAGGACTTACACAAAATTAAGTCATTCAACATTTCAGCATCAGTTGGGGAGGGACCCTCATGTGGTCCCACCCCTACCTGAGGAATTGGTGGTGGGTTCGTGGCTACTGAGGAAGGGAGAATCAGTTGTCCTCAGTAGTTTGGCTCCTAATGAGTTACCCATGCTTAAGCAGATGACCTCACATCCATGAGTATTCAGGCAGCACCAATTGGGGCTCTGAGCTATTGAGAGAGAGAGAGAGAGAGAGAGAGAGAGAGAGAGAGAGAGAGAGAGAGAGAACATAAGGTAGGAGAAGAATTTGGAGGGGAGGGGAAGGGGACAAATAAAAAAAAAACAAAATATATTGTGTATGTGTATAAAATTGTAAAAACTAAATGAAAATGTTTTTAAAATATGTATTCAGCATCAACCTTATGTCAACCATTTTGCAAAATACTGGGGATCTAATGAAGAATAAAGCATGTTCTAAATCCAACAAGCTATTCAGAAGCTCCTGTGCTCCTTAGACTTAATTTTGCTTTGTTTCATTGAGTTTTATTTCTTTTTATATTCCCGAGCAGAAGAATTGGAGGAAAACTGTAGCATTTCCCTCAGTTCTCATAAATGGCAAGTTAAAAAGTCACACACACTTTCAGAATGGCAGAGTAGGGACTTTTGAAAATCTACTCTTACAAAATAGTACCAAGACCTTGAGAATTTCCTTAAAAATCAACTTTTTTTTCTCAAAACACTAGAAATGAGCCAAAAGCGTCCAACAATCAGAGATGAATTTATCCAAGTAAACCAGATGACTATTGAGAAGAATAGCAAGTACTGCAGTACTTTAACGTGCCCTATTCCCATCTTCCTTTATCCAGCCCACAGCAACATGGAAAGCCAAAAGTCCCTGTTGGCCACAATATCTGTGAAAATTCAGCACCTGGCACCAACTGGAGTAAGCTGAATGGTTTTAAAATCACTCCAAATAAACCTGTCCCTAGAGAATTGTCAGTCTATGACTGTCAGGCAAATTTCTACAAAGAAAAGTATTTGTCACAGTGCTTGTCCTCCTACACCTGACCCAGAACTATCAGCCCTTTTACAAGGGCATTTTGGAAAACAGAAACAACAGTTGTTTAATATCTAGTCAGCCCGAGGCAGACCATAATAGTTGGGGAAAATAATAAAATATACAACAAAGGAGATCTAAATCCAACAACATATAAGAAGGATCCCACACCTAGCCAAGTGGAATGTGTCCCAGGAATGTGAAAGTAATTCAACATAAAATCTGTCCATGTAATGTAGTTGTGGAGGGAGGAGTAAAACCCTCAAGATCGTGTCACATGACACAGAGAAGGCACTCAACAAAATCCAAAAACCTTTCATGGTCAAAACATGTGAAAAGTGTGACTAGAAGAGAATGTCCTCATCAGATAAATGGAAAACTACAAAAGGCTTTTGCCCTAAGATCTGAACTAAGACAAATATGCCTACTCTCACTACTTCAATCAGTTTGTCACTTTACCAGATATAGTCACTAGTTCAGTTAGATAAGAAGCACAGCTAAACATCCAGTTCAGAAAGGAAAAATTAAAACTCTTTTGTGAAGGAATGATCTGGTATAGAGAAATTCATGAGGAATGAACAACAAGAAGGATTCATTGTACCAAAAGAGATGGCTAAGACTGCAACCTATAATATCAACATGCAAAATCAGTCAACAATTACCATGCCAGACTTTGATTTGAGCTCAGCTCTGAACTAGGCTTCAACAGAACAGACCAAATCAAAATAGTCCCTTTCCACTCACTGTCACATAATAGAACCAACACTTTAAGAATCCAGATAATACTCAAAGTAAACAAGCAGGTTTGGAAAAAGAGGAGATTCAGTCTCCCTGAGCCAGTATAATAAGGAAATTCTCTCTATGTAAATCCTTACCACAAGAAAGTACCTACAAGTAACTTGATGGTAACCATTAGCTTTTTTTCTCTGTTCTATTTTCTTCTCCATCCTTTATGCAACGGATGGTTGTCTTATTGTCTAGTGGGGAGGCCTTTTATTTCATTTTATAGAATACAGGTGCTCTCAATTTATGAATATAAATTGTTTACAAATTTTACCTCTTGATAGCTTCTATTCACTATCACTAAAGAGTCCAAAATTAAATTAAAAGAAAATAGCATCAAAGTTAATAAAGTGCTAACCAATAGAATTAATGAATGGAGTATAAGACCTGTAAACTGAAAATGATAAAACATTGTGGGAAGAAAATAAAGGCCAAATAAATGGCTATTTCAGACTGATTAACTTACAAAATTTAATAGTGTTCAAAATTATGTGACTAGTAAACAGCAGAGCCAGGAGTTGAACCAATATAGTTTATAGAATACTACAGTTAAAACTATTAGCTGTGCTTTATATTCATATCTGGGCTCTACCGACAGGCAAGTCCTTTAACTAGCTAATATAATAAGGTAACTGGAAACTGATAACAGTATTTAAATACCTTTATGTACTGCCACTTCCTAAATATGTGAGTAAAACATCAAGATTTTTTCAATAGTAGGTAGGGATATACACATTTCAATCAGGGTGGCAAGGTCTACAAGCAAGATATGAAGAAATTCAGCTTTTTGTAGTTCTTGGACCATACTACCTATGGATTGTCAGAGAACACAATGTTTATATGGACTTACTCCATAGACTCTATCAGACTTGGGTATCATTTCTGACTATACGTCCTACCAAGAAATGTGCCTTGGTATCATTGGAACCATCTTTAAAATGAATATTATCTATTATATTATAGAATGTATTTTATACTGCAAACTGTTACACAAACTTGAAAACATGCACTTCCCCACTGTTCTCAAAACTAGTCTGCATTATTTATGATGTATCAAGACTAGATCTTTTTGATGAGCTTTGTAACTCCTCCCTACCCTCCAGTCTCATCTAGCATTAGCCACACCAAGACTGTTCCCTAGATGGGCCATGCTCTTCTTCACCTCTATCCATGCCTTTAATTACATCATCCTCTCTGCTTTTGTTGCTTACTCCTATTCCCTTTCTTCTCCTGGATCTAGCCGTCTCTATACATCCTTTAATACTCCAATCAGGGGAGTTGATACTATGCCACAGTACTCCATACTCAAATATTGCCAGGAGAGAGCTGATCTCTCAGGACTGCTGGCATACCTGTAAGCACAAGTAAGACCACTACTTCTGCTCTGAGGGTCCCGCCCAGAGACCATGGGACACAGGAACAGAGCAGCAGCCTTGGACAGGATCCTTCTAGTTTCTATCTGTACCAGGAGCTTACCCTGTGCCACAGTGCCCAGAGTTGATCCTGTGTCACAGCACTCCATATCATACTTAAATATTGCTGGAAGAGAGCTGGTCTCCCAGGAGTGCTGACACACCTGAGAGCACAGGTAAGACCACCACTTCTGCTCAAATACCTGGCCTAAGAGGAACATGCTCAGAGCCCTCAGGAACTGAGGAACAGCCTGGGACAGGATCTTTCTGGTGTGCTCCCTGAGCTGACCCTATGCCACAGGTCTCCATGCCCAAATTCCTCCTCAAGAGAACTGGTCTCCCAGGAGTGCTGACACACAGGCTTACAGGAGGGACAAGCCACAGTCAGAGACAGCAAGACTAGCTAACACCAGAGATAACCAGATGGTGAGAGGTAAGGGCAAGAACATAAGCAACAGAAACCAAGGCTACTTGGCATCATCAGAACCCAGTTTTCCAAACACAGCAAGCCCTGGATACCCCAACACACCAGAAAAGCAAGACTCTGATTTAAAATCACATCTCATGATGATGATGATAGAAGACTTTAAGAAGGACATAAAAATGGAAATAAAAACAATAAAGAAATCACAAAGGGAGACAACCCTGGAGATAGAAAACCTAGGAAAGAGATCATGAGTCATAGATGCAAGTATCACCAATAAAATACAAGAGAAAGAAGAGAGAATCTCAAGAGCAGAAGATACCATAGAAAACATCATCACAACAGTCAAAGAAAATGCAAAGTGCAAAAAGCTACTAATCCAAAACATCCAGGAATTCTAGGACACAATGAGTAGACCAAACCTAAGGACAATAGGCACAGAAGAGAGTGAAGACTCCCAATGCAATGGGCCAGTAAATATCTTCAACAAAATTATAGAAGAAATTTCCCTAACCTAAAGAGATGCCCATAAACATATAAGAAGGCTAAAGAACTCCAAATAGACTGGACCAGAAAAGAAATTTGTCCCACCACATAATAATCAAAACACCAAATGTACTAAACAAAGAAAGAATATTAAAAGCAGTAGGGGAAAAATGTCAAGTAACATATAGAGGCAGACCTATCAGAATTACACAAGACTTCTTGCCCGAGACTATGAAAGCTAGAAGATCCTGGGCAGATATCGTACAGACCTTAAGAGAACACAAATGTCAGCCCAGGCTACTATATCCAGCAAAACTCTCAATTACCGTAGATGGAGAAAACAAGATATTCCATGGCAAAAACAAATTTACACAATATCTTACCACAAATCCAGCTGTACAAAGGATAATAGATGGAAAACTCCAACACAAGGAGGGAAACTATATCCTAGAAAAAGCAAGAAAGTAATCTCCTTTCAACAAACCTAAAAGAAGATAGCCACACAAACATAATTCAACCTCTAACAACAAAAAATAACAGGAAGCAACAACCACTATTCCTTAATATCTCTTAATATCAATGGACTCAATTCCCCAATAAAAAGACATAGACTAACAGACTGGATATGATAACAGGACCCAGCATTTTGCTGCATACAGGAAACATATTTCAGTGTCAAAGACAGACACTACCTCAGAGTAAAGGGCTGTAAAACAATTTTCTAAGCAAATGGTCCCAAAAAACAAGCTGGAGTAGCCAGTCCAATATCGAATAAATTCAACTTTCAACCAAAAATTATTTTAAAAGATAAGGAAGGATACTTCATACTCATCAAAGGAAAAATCTACAAAGAAGAATTCTCAATTCTGAACATCTATGCCCCAAATTCTGGGGCACCCACATTTGTAACAGAAATATTACTAAAGCTCAAAGCACACATTGCACCTCACACTTCAACACCCCACTCTCATCAATAGACAGATCATGGAAACAGAAACTAAATAAAGACACAGTAAAACTAACAAAAATGATGGAGCAAATGGTTTTAACAGATATCTATAGAACATTTCATCCTAAAACAAAGAATATACCTTCTTCTCAGCACCTCATGGTCCCTTCTCCAAAATTGACCATACAATCGTTCACAAACCCATCCTCAACTGATATAAGACTGAGATAATCCCATGCATCCTTTCAGATAACCATGGACTGAGGCTGGTCTTCAATAACAACAAAAACAACAGAAAGCCCACATACACATGGGAGCTGAACAATGCCCTACTCAATGATAACTTTGTCAAGAAAGAAATAAATTAAAGACTTATTAAAATTTAATGAAAATGAAGGCACAACATACCCAAACTTATGGGGCACAATGAAAACAGTGGTAAGAGGAAAACTCATAGCTCTGAGCACCTCCAAAAAGAAACTGGAGAGAGCATGCACTAGCAGCTTAACAGCACACCTGAAAGCTCTAGAACAAAAAGAAGCAAATACACCCAAGAGGAGTAGATAGTAGGGAATAGTCAAACTCAGGGCTGAAATCAACCAAGTAGAAACAAAAAGAACTATACAAAGAATCAGCAAAACTTGGAGCTGGTTCTTTGAGAAAGTCTTTCTCTCTTTCTTTTGTTCTTTCTTTGTTTTTTATCAAATATAATTTAACCAGGAGTCAAACCGAAAAAGGAAACTTAAGTTGAGAAAATGTCTCCATCAGATCGTCTGATAGACAAAAGATCATTATTTTCTTGGCTGATGATTTACTGTTTCAAGTGCCATCTCTGAACAGCTGGAATAAGAAATCAGTCTACACAAAATAGTAATTCTATTCCTTCATGACCTCTTCTTCAGTGCCTGCCTCCAAGTTCATGCTTGATTTCCTATCCTGACTACCATTCATAATGTACTGTAAGATATAAGATGAAATAAACTCCTCTCCAAAAAATAGTAAAAAAATAAAAAATAAATAAAAATAAATAAATAATCCACTCAGGGATTGCCCCACCCAGGAAGCCTCATTTGCATTCTTTTTTATGTCTTGCTCATGACTTTTCCAGTTCCTGTACTACATGGTTTCGAAACTGTCTTTTGGACGGGTCCTTCCTTGCACATTTATATGATTGGCCAACAGGAAGCAATCTCCATTTCCTCTTTGGTTGCTTAAAGAGTGGATAGCCACCACCATCATGAATGTCACAATCAGAAGTTGTCAAGACCGGGAAATTTTTGGCCAACCATCTGCCTCGGAAGGAACAAATGGTCATCTATGCCCTTCACCCTGGGAAGGCAACAGTACTGAAGACAGAAATTTGGCTACAGTTAGTCAAAATACATAAGGCCATACCAGACATCATTGTTACATTTGGATTCAGAACCCAAGACAACTGGCTTTGGCATGATTTATGGTTCCTTTAATTACACAAGCAGAATGATCCCAAATGCAAACTTGCAAGACATAGTCTATTTGAGAAGAAAAAAGAAGAGAACAGTGAAATGAACACAAGTTCATATTGAAGGTCGGGATAGGGAGCTTGCAAAAAGCAACAGGATAAAAGATTCTGAGCTGACTTTATCTGCTACGATGAGGCATATTTCTAAGGAGAGGACTATAAACTGTAAAATCTTTTTTTTTTAAAGCATCCTACTCTTTATACATATGTTTTCCTCAGGAGGCTTTGTACTCTAACTCTCAGTATCAAGCATCTTTTCTTTTCTCCATTGTATCTAAAGATCTAGCTTTCCCCTTCAGCTTCCCTATATCTTCTTGGGCTTCTTTAGCATAGTCTGTAATGCCTAGTGTCTTAGCCATGGTTTCTATTCCTGCACATCATGACTAAGAAGCAATTTGGGGAGGAAAGGGTTTATTCAGCGTACACTTCCACATTGCTGTTCATCACCAAAGGAAGTCAGAACAGGAACTCACACTGGGCAGGAACTTGGAGGCAGGAGCTGATTGCAGAGGCCACGGAGAAGTGCTGCATTCTGACTTGCTTCCCCTGGCTTGTTCAGCTTGCTTTCTTACTACCAGCCCAGGGATGACACCACCCACAATGGGCCCTCCCAACCTTGATCATTAAATGAGAAAATGCCTTACAGCTGGATCTTATGGAGGCATTTCCTCAAGGGAGGCTCCTTTCTCTGTGATAACTCCAGCTTGTGTCAAGTTGACACAAAACCAGCCAGTACAACTAGAAAAGTAAAAAGGATCTATATGATTTGTGTATGAATTTGTGGAAAGGACGATGAAGTCAGTGGATAAAAATATTTTGCAAAATATAAAATATTTTGGTATATTTTGTGTGTGTGTGTGATGGTTTTGCCTTTGTGTACATATATGTGCCACATGTGCACCTTTGTCCATAGAGGTGAGGAGGGGGCATTGGATCCCCTGGAACTGGCGTGTTACAAATTGTTGTCAGCCACCATGTCAGTCCTTAGAACTGACCTGGATCCTCTTCAAGAGCCTCCCTACTGAGGCTCTTAAACACTGTGCCATGCTTTAGTTGTAAAGATTATTTTTCACAGTTTCATAATTTTCAACTGCTTTAAACCGAAAAGCATATGGTGACTTAAATACTATAGAATTTTCTCATGAACGTAATGTTTCAAGATAAATATTCTTGGTCAGCAGAATAGTTCTCTTCCTCGTTAGAGGGACATGGACTCTCAAAAGCTGTCCAAATGGGGTAAAACATACATGGAACACAGAGGAAAACATACATGGAACACTTCTATGGGCCACTCCTGGAACTGTCACACATCATGTCTCTTCCTATTTGGTTAATGAGAACTTAGTCACATGGCCAGGGATACTGAGAAATATAGTCTATTCATGGAGTAGACTCAGGAGGAGAATAACTTGATTGAGACCTCTGGTCATTGTAAATATATTAGGAAAGTTGGGATAGTTTGCCTTAGGTGTTAGGTAAATGATGGAAGAGGTCTCTGTCCTTTGTATTAGTATGCTACATGGTGTAGCTATGTTAATCTGTCCCCCCGGGAAGCTTGAATAGTCAAATATAGGCAGTATTTCAAATAATGGTTGACAGCTGAGCTCCCTATTGAGTCAGTTACCAGGAAGTAGCAGCTGGAGGGTGACTTGCATTGCTGATTATTCCTTAATTATTAATCACTGACACTTTGTAAATTGCCTTAAGTCAAATCCCAGCTGGGTTAGTATACAATATTACAGTGTTGGCCCCCAAATATTTTTCTGTGTTGTATGTCTAGGCTCGAACGGGTATTAAATAGATAGCAAAGTAGCAACCTTATTTATTGCAAACCAGCCAAGTGATACTCAAAACAAAATGGGAAAAAGGCAAAAATCAAAAAGGGAACTAATTTCCATTTCAAAGCATAGCCACAGGCACAGTTTATTCTCTGGCAGTTTGTGTTTCCCCAAACCAACTGTACACTTGACAGTGACCTCATATAGGCTAAGGGAATGAGTAGGAGTAAATCAGTCTGAAATAAAATCCTCAGGATTCTCAACTGAGATGCACATAATATTCCCAGGAAAATTTAGAAAACTGATATCCAGGCTCAATCCCTCCATAACTTAGGGAATCTCAGCCCATCAGGAATGGACCTGGGGAGCTAGATTTTTCAATGTGCTTTTAATGATTCTGAGTCTCCTCTGTGTCACATAGGCTCTTGCCAGAGAAGACTGAATAGCAGCATCATGAGCATTGACTTTTTCCTGGGCATCTCAGGTGCCTAACTTGTTCTTCTCTTTTCCCAGTTTGTCGCTCAGCCAAACTGTCAACAATTGCTGGCCACCTTGTGGTATGATGGCTTCCCAGGATGGCGGAGAAAACACTGGGTAGTCAAGCTTCTGACCTGCATGACCATTGGATTCCTGTTTCCTATGCTGTCCATAGCCTATCTGATCTCACCCAGAAGCAACCTTGGGCTTTTCATCAAGAAACCCTTTATCAAGTTCATCTGCCACACAGCATCCTATCTGACCTTCCTCTTCATGCTTCTTCTGGCTTCTCAGCATATTGTCAGAACAGACCTCCATGTTCAAGGACCTCCCCCAACTGTTGTGGAATGGATGATACTGCCTTGGGTTCTAGGTAAGTGAAGCAGAACAACAATAATGACTAGGTTGCCTTCTAGTCCCACTTTAAAAAATACTGGACATGAATTCAGTGGAACATGTACTCAGAGTACTTCTGAATTAGGAACCCTCTAGTAAGCCTGTGTTGAGAATCTAAGAAATATGGTTCCTTCTATCCTAGGTTCTGATCACTCAATCATGCATCTGCTCACCTAACATCTTCTAGGATTGGGAAAATTGGGTGTTAGTTGGCTTAGGGGAGAAAACTTTGTGTCAGTCACTATAGGCTTCAGGGAAAGTAGACAGGGCAAGCACTGAGCATTCTATTTAAAACACACTTTGCTATAACCAGGAAGCACATGGATTCTGCTGATTTCTTGTGTTTGTGTCTATTTCATAGAATCCTAGTTCAGGTTCTATGTACTATTTGAATACTGATCCCACAGTCAGCAGATAAAAACTGAGAAATTCACTCTGGCCATGGTAAAAGTTGATCTTCCTGTGATCTCTAGACATAATTAGATGACACTGAACTCTTCAGTACAAGCCATCTTCTAAGTCTTTGTGACCCAAACTCTGAACCTCAAGCTAGCATTTTGAGCATGATTTGGGATTTTATCAGAGACATCCTAAGTCTTACCCTGAGTCTAGAAGTTAACAGCATCCCTAAATGATCCATACTTAAAGTCTGGTAATTGATTGCCTTGATCATGGCCACATAGTTTTACTGAAACATCTCTGTCATTAGGCAAAATTTCACACAGAGAGAAAGAGA
>NC_045030.1:137416794-137425534 GCF_008632895.1 Mastomys coucha | reverse complement strand
GAGAGAGAGAGAGAGAGAGAGAACATATGAGAGGAGAACAGAGAAAATAGATCCTGAATTATTTGGGGCCACAACACATAGCTTAAATAGTTACATCTGGCAATGTGGTCCCTGGTCAGTACATCAAAACCCATGGACCTTTTCTCCTTAGCACCCAGAGGAAAGTAAAGATGGTATAACAATACTGACAAAGTCAATTTATTACACTCCAAAATGGGAAGAGTGGACAATCCAGTGCCTAAAATTTCAGTAGCTAAATTAAAGCTTAAGAGAAAACCACAACAGTCTCCAATTAAGAAGAACAAAGTGGAAAATAAGTAGTTTAGGGAGTGCTTATCACCATTAGCCATCAGGGGAATGAAAAAATTAAAACTACTTTGAAATTTTATCTTATCCTAGTCAGAATGGCTAGCATCAAGAAAGTAAGTGATGGCAGGTATGGTGAAAGAAGATACCTCATTCACTGCTTGTGAGAGACTTCTGCAGGCAATGTGGCAGTCAGTGTGATGGGTTCCTCATAAAACTATGCTCTTCCAGGGTCAGGTACACAAAGGACCCAATAGCCCACCACAGAGGCACTTGCACATCTGTGTTTTTTGCTGCACTATTGACAATAGCAAGAAAATGGAACCAGCCTAAATGCTCATGAAAGAAAATGGATGAGTAATGAAGACAGGATACATACACATGACCGGAGTTTGTTCCATTGTAAGGAATAGTCAAATTATGAAATATGTAGGGAACTGGATGGATCCAGAAAATATTATATTGAACAAGGTTACTTAGAATGAGAAAGGCAAACATTTCACGCTCTCATATATGAGTGTGACTGAATGCAGGGCATACAAATGGAAAGAAGACCATGAGCTAGAGAAAAAGAAATAGAATGTATGTGACATGAAAGTGGAGAGGGGGTACCAGGGATAGAGGGAAAAGGGGCGAGGAGAGAGATAGGTGAAAAGAAGGGTTAGGAACATCAAAGAAAAATTATGCTTTGTGTTTGAAAACTAAAAGTGAGGAATGCCCAGAAAAGTGAAAAGCATACTGGCTTTGACAAATTCAAGACTGGGAGATGGGGTGGCCAAGGAAAGAAAGATAAGGGATCTCCACCTCTTAGAGTCTTACCCCCGGGGCCCAGTTCATTCATTCATGACTCTCATCTTTATTCATGTGGGGGACTTCTGTTCTCAACACTGCCTTGATATAGAAATAAACTTACTGCCTCCATTCTTCAGGTTTCATTTGGGGGGAGATAAAGGAAATGTGGGATGGTGGATTCACAGAATACATCCATGATTGGTGGAACCTGATGGATTTTGCAATGAACTCCCTCTACCTGGCAACTATTTCCTTGAAGATCGTGGCCTATGTCAAGGTAAAATGGGATGTCTACCATCTTTCTTCCCTTGTTATTTTGACTGAGTTATGTTAAACTTTTGAACTTGGAGCATGAAGGATTTATGGGAAAAAAATTGAGTGTCCCATCTATTCTAGGAAATATTACACAGACCTTTTTCAGTAGTGTGGTAAGTAGTATCTACTTATGCAAATCCAGTGAAGAAAGGAACATCTTTCTTTTCCAAAGGAATCCTTAAGTTTCTCAAACTCTTAGGGTAAAGTTGTCTTTGGCCTTCAGAGCTTAAACATCTATAACATTCCTTCGAAGAAGATGGCACAATAATGCTCACACAGGGTAGGGACAGTAAAATCACTAATGCATTATCTCCAAATAGCTTACCTGTTATCACATTAGTAAAATCAGTTATTGTATATTTGACTAATTTTTCCCTGCTATAGCCATTGGTAAGCACTCGTCCCTGTGGAGACACACAGGACAAAACTGATTCCTCTCTGTCGTACAGATAGTGTCCCCTCTCCTTTACCTTCTGAGTCATTGTTTCACAGAGCCAACACCCCTGCTTCCCCACCCATTCTTTGTATAGCAAGCAGCAGAACCCCAGAAACTGTACAACACATAGGTTTGCCTACAATCACCTCTGCTTTCTATGTTTATGTCTTTTGTCAGGATAATTTTTCAATTTGTTAAAAAACAAAAAACAAAATTTTATTATCACTAATTTTATTATCTCACCCTACATCCCCCTACCAATTCAGAAAATGTCTACACTGGGTATACCCTATCACCTTGATAATTTTCCCATACATAAGCACCTTGAATTATTCTGAAAATAATTTTAAAATATGCACAACTTCAATTTTAACTAGATCTCTAAATGGGTAGAGTCTGGTTCTCTTAACAAAGATACAACCCATGTAAGATGACCGTCCCCAAGCAAAAAGAGACAAATGTGAAGTAAAGTTCCAGGTACCTCTCCACAGGCCACTATATTTGGGGGTAACCACAGGTCTCAGTCTAGCTCTGTTATTTAATAATAGAAGGCATGGCTTTGCTCCTTCTACCCTGCTTTGAGTTTTTCGCCATGAGGGAAGGCTGACAATTCATTCCCCAAGATGTCTAGTCAGTCGTGCTTTTGGTGTTCAATTTCACATTGAGGACTTTTAGAATGGGAATATGGCTGTCCCCCAAGTCTCCAAGAACTACGTTTATTTTTACATCCCTAATATGCATATTGCATAAATTTAAGACCTTGAGAGCTTTATAGAGCATGAATATTGAATACATTCATGAAACATTTTTGAAAAGAGCCCAAGAGTATGCCTTATACGTGTGGTGATCATTTAACACATGCTTACAACTTTCTTAAAAGAAAAAGCCTAGTGAAAGAAAATGTGACTATCTGGTTAACCTGCCTGGGTTAACTCCATGTCCCTCTGGCACACTGATGGCTAAGTGTCACACTTTTCCTAATACACTGTGTGCATTATGAAAATTTTAAAAAGAATTAATAAAATATTATATTTTTAAATCTCCGTTATAACTACAGAAACCATAACTTAGCAATCTTGAACTTACTAGGTTTTGTTTAACCAGGAAAGTTTAGAATAAATGATGAAAAAATTTATTTCTGTCTGGGGGTATTAAAATGTATCTACAGATGCTCAACATCAGCTAATTACATAATCTTCCTAATTTCACTGGTGAGGCTTCCAAAGAGCTAAATACTTCTCCATTTTAATGTATAATAAACCCCCTCAGCTAAGCTTCTAAATTCTGCCTCTTAACACTAAAAAAAAACACAAACAAGATATGTCACATGCAAAATTTCAGTTTTTAAACATATTTATGTGTATGGCTATGTGATGTGCATGTGTGTACATATGCTTAGTGCTCATGAAGGCCCGAAGAGACAGACTCACCCCCTAAACTTGGAGTTACAGATGCTTATGAGCCACCATGTGGGTATTGAGAATTGAATGCAGGTCCCCTACATTGAGAGTGACAAGCAGTCTTAACCTCTGATCCACCTCTCTAGCCCCAAGAATTTAGATCTTTCAAACTAGAACTTTATTTTGTGGTCTTCCACAAAAATGCAACCAGTTTAGACATTCCTTGAGCAGAATGAGATTGAAGTTCCCCACAGATGTCCCCGCTCAACCCCCAACCCCCATTCCCAATGGAACACTTCAAATCACTATTGTTCCAGGGCAATATGGAAATTAAGTGAGATAAATTTGCCTTTAAAATTCCTTAACTTTTAACTGTGTGTAGTGTGTGTATATATATACACACACATTTGTGAACAAGTGCTGTTGAATGTCTTCCTCAGAGACTCTCTACCTTATTTTTTGAGACATGATCTATCAATGAAACTGGAACTCATCATTTCAGTTAGATGAGTTGATCCAGAGGCCCCTGGGATCTACCTGTTTCCACCCTTCTCCCCAGCAATGCACTTGACTTTTATATGTGTGCTTGAGATCTGAACTCAGGTTCTCTTGCTTTCACAGATCCAATTTTTTTCCTTACTTATTAGAGTGAAAAATTAGTTAACAATGCATACTCCTCCTCACAAGGCTTAAAGAAACATTAACCAAAAGGCATTCACCAAAGTTGTTCTTTGGGTTACCAAAGAACAACTATATATATGGCTGACCCTCAGTGCCCACAGGAAACCCTTTGAATGGGGAGTAGTCAGCCTTTCATCTTTTAGGATACCACTTAGTTCCATCCCTCCTTCACCTTGATTAGTACACAGACTAGATCTGGACTATTCTGAGTTGTGGGCATTTCTTCAGCATTTACTTTAGACACAATTATCTCTTCGTGTTCTTGCCATCATGGAGTCCCCACGTCAGCTGATCCCTCTGCAGATTTTTCTTTTGGGTTAACAGAATGTAATTCACACCTCTTTGAAAAGAAGTGGGGCCAAGTTTCAAAATGCAGTCTGTTTCAAAGAATTCAAGAAATGTCATTTATTTCCCAGTATCACTAACCTAGCTTAATTAAACATGAGTTTAACCCCTCATCCCACCTGTGAGCTAGATCAACACCTTCTACCTCTCAGAGCTTCGGTCCTGCCTCTGATAAATAAGCAAACTAAACTCCATTAGGGGTTTTCAAGCTTTGTCTTCCATGAAAACATATCATCAAGCAGAGACTTACAAAGAACTACAGTATATGAAATAGCTCAAAGGGCTAAGTTTGGGGTAAAGAATGTGTCATCTAGTCTGCTTTTTGGCTCCCACAATGGCCATTAAGATGTCTCCATTAAACCCTGAGGATCTAAGAAATACAGTTTAAAATTTACAATATTAGATCAGGAGTTATTAAGCTCTAGTCTATGGACCAAATTTGGTTCACTGTCATATCCATTCATCGATGTACTGTCTTTGTTCACTTTAGAGCTACAAAGGGAGTGTTAAGAAGTTATGACAGAGACCTATAGCTGACAAAGCCAACATATGCATTATTTGGCACTTGACAAATAATGGCATTGATGTCTATGCTAGATGAACTCTAACCTTATTTCACACACCCATCACCTTTCTGCTAAGGAGTTCTCCAGACCTATAAGATGTAAACTAGAGATGTCCCACTTGCACACTTCTGAGTATTCTACACATCCAGATTCGCCATCCTGTGGGCCACAGGCTTCCCTGTGGTAGAGAGGAAAGGGAACGTCAAATCAATTCTATACTGTGATTCATGCTCATTTTGAAACATAGGTCCTGGTTGGTGATCAGCAAAGAATTGTCATCTCCCACATAGATCTCAAAAGTTGGACTGGCCTTTGTAATATCTGTGTTGTGAGATCAATTCTCATTTGAGTGACATTTCATGGAAGCAGTGCTAGACTTAATGTTCAAGGACCCGGAGTTCAATTCTGTCTCTGCCACCAAATTTGCTGCATGATATTTAGCAAGCCACTCTGGATTTCAGTTCCTCTATTTGTAAGCCAGGCATATCACCCACTTGCTCACAGTGATGCAAAAACTGGTTTGGGTTTCCTTTCCTTTGAAGAAAAATGTAAATTTATGGGAAATTTGGCTAAGTACAGAAAACTGATCAGCCCCCAAAACATCTATCTGAAACAGAAGCACACATGTGGCATAGTCTCTCTGATTCCTCTAACAAGGAAGAATCTTGGATACACACAAGTGATTTTAACACCATCAGTTTTCTTGGTGGTTGGAAGTGAAGCACACTTGAGAAGCGCCTACAAGATAATTTGGCCCCCAACACTTTTTCTCAGGAAAGATGCCTACATTAAGTCCTGAGAAAATGTGGTGCTTAAATGAGAGTGTAAAGTAGTCGTGCTTCAGGTTGAATTCCAGGCAAAACCTACCATGTCCTTGGTAAGGTTAATGATTAGTTCCATGTTTTTCCATTTTATCCTCCTTTGTGGAATACAGAAACTCTTGCAGATAAATATTAAATCATAAATATGCCCAGTGGGTGAGAATGGTGTTATCCTTTTTTTTATTGTGAAGGTAAAAGGTACAGGCAGTTTTAAGTGATGATTTCCAAATTGGAGTCCAGTCCTCAACCATCTCCCACTTTTCCATGAGGCTATGCCTCACATTCCAGAAGACAGGGGTCTTCAAGAGACTGGAAATGGGCAACCAACTCTGTAAATCTGGCTATTTCCTCTCCTTCAACTTCCTGGTTCTTCATTTGCACTAGGAGGCCTTTCTAACTTGTAAGGTTGTTAAAGAAACAGCAAAATACATCCATATGCTGCTAAGTGGAGAAGTACTAAATTTGCTACCTGGAAGGTTGACATGCCATTTGCAATGGTGTAGAATACATTACAAACTGCTAAAAATGCAGCAGAAAGCTCTGAGGAAAGGCTCCCTAAGGACTCTCTACCCGCCTGAAACTGTAGGCAGCAGAGCCTAGAGAATGAACACACAGGAGGCTGCCTCTATCCATTGTCCTTCAGTAACCACAAATGAGCCATGTGTTTCAAGCCAAGGTAAGGGGTTGGGATATAGGTCTGAGTTGAAATTTCACTGAGAAGTGAAAATAACTTGATAGCTTGGGCGCCCCAATGGCTCCTTTTCAGAACTACTCAACAACAATCTGGTAAACCCGCAGTTAGAAAATGTCTGTTGATAAACCACAGGTGGCTGCTGCAGATGATGGCTCTGAAATTCCTTCTGCTATGTATATATGCTTGGTATATATTTGGATAAGAGTGGGAGGGAGAGTGTTATTAGCACTGTGTACTGATTGAATGGGGCAAAAAGACAAACAAAGTGCCATGCATGGGGAATTTTATGTAAGCGCAGTTTTGAGTACATATTTTGTGTGTGGAAGGGTGCAAGGGGGAAATTTTTGGAAATACTCACTGTACTTCTCATATTGTGCACTTGTGGTTTTTTTTTTCCAGTATAATGGTTCTCGTCCAAGGGAAGAATGGGAAATGTGGCACCCGACTCTGATTGCAGAAGCACTCTTCGCAATATCCAACATTTTAAGTTCCTTGCGTCTCATATCCTTGTTCACAGCCAACTCCCATTTAGGGCCTCTGCAGATCTCTTTGGGACGCATGCTGCTTGATATACTCAAATTTCTCTTTATCTACTGCCTAGTACTACTGGCTTTTGCCAATGGACTGAACCAGCTTTATTTTTACTATGAGACCAAAGCTATTGATGAACCTAACAACTGCAAGGGGATCCGGTGTGAAAAACAGAACAACGCCTTCTCCACGTAAGATGTTCACTGCTCTTTCTTCTGTTTTCATTCTGTCTTCCTTTTCATTCTGTTTTCCATGCACAACTTCATTAGCATCTCTTCAGAGAAAAACAGCTCTCTGCAGATCTACCCAAAGGGTCTGGTTCAGAATAAAATTCTTCCTTCAACATAGGAAAGTAGCATTAGAAGAGAAAGAGATTTAACAGAGACAGAGAGAACCATGCTATGATTCCATTTTTAAAAAAGGTAATTCTGAGTACTTCTTGTACCTCTCAAAGAGTGGTAGCCATGAAGGATATGTATGCATGAGACTATTCATAGGAAACTCATGGCCACAAATTTAATTTGACTACTGTTAGTCAAGCTGAAAGCAAAGAAGACAAAAGTATCTTAATGCACTCCCTTTTGCATGCACACACTAGGGCAGAGTAAGACAGGCTTGAGGCAAAATTATAGTCAGCTAGCATACTAGACCAACTTAAGGATTGGAGGGGTGGTGGTGGCTGGAAATGTCGCTGCTCCAATTTTCAGTAGAGAAGACAGCTCTTTGTCCAGAAGACCACAAGTTCTAGAGACCTGCTTCTTTGGAATTTTTTCACCCCCCAAATGGCTTTAGAATGATTGTGAAAATAGAACAGAGAAAGAAAAAACAGCAACTCGATGGAGTTACACATGTCTATTATCTCAGGATGCAGGAGGTCAAGCAGGAAGTTCATGAGTTTGAGAATTACGTAGGCTACACAGTGATACCCCATTTAAAAAGAGCAAAAGCAAAAAGAAGGAAGGGCAAGATGGAGGGAGGGAAGAAAAGAGGAATGAAGGAAGAGAGCGAGGATGGAAGAAAGGAAGGATGATTCATGCAATTTTCTTAGGTTAGGAGCCATACTTCGGTGTCCTTTACTTTGTCCATCTCAACACCCATTCCATAGACCCAAAGCTTCTTCATGATCCTTAATCATTAAGCTAATTGTATTTATTTGTATATAAATATACAAATCTTGGAGGTATAATGTGAAGTTCTGATATATGTACATTGTGTACAATAGTCAAATCTGGATAATTAGCATCCTCACCAACTAAAGTATTTCTCATTCCTTTGTGGTGAAACAAGCAGAATCTCTTCCGGCCAGTTTGAAATGGACAATGTGCTACCTTAATCTATAGTCTCCCTATTGTATAAGAGATCACCAGACCTTCTTGCTTCTATCGAACTGCAATATTGTTTTGGTTGGCCAAACTTTCCCACCCCTCCCATCTTCCACTCCCTCTTAGCCTCCAATAATTACCACTCCACTCTGTCCTTTGACAATACCAATTCTTTAACATTCCATATATGGGTAAGATCTTACAGTTTTTGTATGGCTGGCTTATTTCACTTCACATTAATAATCTTTGCATTCATTCACATTCCTACAGATGTCAGAATTTCAATATTTTATGGCCAAATAACATTCCAATGAATTTGTGGGTTTTTAAAATATGTATTTGTGGCTGGGCAGTGGTGGCACATGCCTTTAATCCCAGCACTTGGGAGGCAGAGGCAGGCGGATTTCTGAGCTCGAGGCCAGCCTGGTCTACAGAGTGAGTTCCAGGACAGCCAGCCAGGGCTATACAGAAAAACCCTGTCTTGAAAAAAATAAAATAAAATAAAATATGTATTTGTGTGTGAGAGAGAGA
>NC_045030.1:137414920-137416291 GCF_008632895.1 Mastomys coucha | reverse complement strand
TTGTCATCCTGTCTCCACCTCCCAAGTGCTAGGATTACAGGTTTTTATCATCATAGCCAGTTTCACAAAAGGATTTTAACTTGATCAAATGTACTTATCAGAAAACTCAATGTTTTCTCTTCTCTCCATATAACTTTCCTCTAGCTGTGGTTCCTAAAGCAAGTAACTTATATAAATCCCACCAGTCAATGCATTGGTAACAAGCATGAAAAGAGAGTCTGGGGTAGGATGTGTTTCAAAAATGTTTGGACAAAATCTGAAAGTTCTTTACTGAAATAAGTCTTAGAGTCCTCCACTGTGAATCTCCATCGTAGGAAGACAAAGAGGTCTTCCCATATATGTTTGTCTCCAGACATTCTTCTTCACTCTATCTTTAAAATGATCTTTCCAGTGAACATGTTGGAGTGAAACATGTTGGTTCATTCCATTGCCCACTGAGCCACTCTTCACCTCCATCAGACCATCACCCATTTCTCCTCCCAGAGATCAGAGTGAAGTAACGGATAGAAAAAGTGCAAGGTCAAAGTCCAGAGTGGGTTGGTCAAAAAACAGCACGATGTTGTTAAGGCAAGCCAGAGTACAGAACAGTAACAGCACTTTGCTGGTCCTTCACCACTAGTAAGTTTGCCCTCTTCTTCTTCATGATTCTGGAGACAGGACTCATGTCAACCTAATTTCATTACAAAGAGTAATTCTGCAACTGCGGAGGCCAGACAAGGCAGCCCAGTTAGGGAAACAGGATCCACGGGCAAGCATCAGAGTCAGGGACCTCACCCACTCCAGTTGTTTGGGGACCTATAGAAAGAGCAAGCTGCACATCTGCTACATATGTGTAGGGAGCCTAGGTCCAGGCCATAGTCACTCTTTGGTTGGTGTCATTTGCACCAAGACACTACATTATTCACATAAAAGTGTTAGAAAGGATGGAACACAATTGGATGTAACATGCTTTCTAGGAGACTGGGTCCTTACCAATTCCCCTTCCAAGTGAGATCTGCCAAGAAAGTGCCTCCTTTCGAGTTTTTAAACATTATCAAAACTCCTGTGGCCAACTAACATATTGCTCCCATTGTTTGCTTAGCAGCGCCTATCAAAAAGAATGGGCATCTGCCATACCTGGAATTATATCTTGAGGTACCAGGTCTGAAGAAACATTGTCATGTCGGATTCAAATTAGCAGTAATAAAACTTAAATTTTCCCTCTGCCTTTCAGTTGGTTTCTTCCAAAAGAGGCCTGTTTCAAATTTATGTTCTTTTAAACACTTCAACTTTGGCATTGATAATAATATCTAAAACGTATGCTGCTCTGCCAGAACATCATAAAGACAGCTTTTTAATATTATTTATTTATTTATTCTTTACATCCCTATA
>NC_045030.1:137401253-137414833 GCF_008632895.1 Mastomys coucha | reverse complement strand
CCCACTAGTACCCCCTCACACAGATCCCCCAATTTCCCCCTCCCCTTCTCTTAGAAGAGGGAGCCCCCTCTGGGTATCATACCCTCTCCTGGCAAAGTCGCTGCAGGACTAGGCACATCCTCTCCCACTGAGGCCAGACAAGGCAGCCCAGTTAAGGGAACAGGATCCACAGGCAGGCAACAGAATCAAGGACCTCACCCATTCCAGTTGTTTGGGGACCCATAGAAAGAGCCAGCTACACATTTGCAACATATGTGTGGGGAGCCTAGGTCCAACCCATGCTCACTCTTTTGTTGATGGCTGAATCTCTGAGAGATCCAAAGGCTCTAGGTTAGTTGAGTCTGTTGGTCTTCCTGTACAGTCTCTATCCTCTCCGAGTCACTTAATCCTTCCCCCAACTCTTCAACAAGACTCCCCGAACTCCATCTGTTTGGCTGTGGGTCTCTGCATCTGTTTCCATTGGCTGCTGGGTGCAAACTCTCAGAGGACAGTTATGCTAGGCTCCTGAGAAAGACAGCTTTTTAATGAAAGGGAATATGAGCTTGTTTAGATACCTCATAAAAAGTTTGGTGTCTGCTTAACAAAACATACCTTCCTTATGATTCTCAAGGAACACCATTGCTATTGTGCTTTAAAATGTGGCAAAGTTTTTTTTTTTCCTCTTGAGATGTGCTTTGTGATGAACACTTGCTAACAACTACATGGCAACAATGTTTGCTGTTGATCTGAGCTCTGTATTCTGTATTGGGAGTGCCTGACCTTCATCGCTCTTGGAAGAGTCAGTTAGGAAAACATCCTGCTCTGGCCATAGCATTTGTGTGGGATACAGGGGGGAAGTGTAAAGATGATAACTCGAAGTCCTGCATCTGTTTTCAGTGATCTAGGCACTCATCTACAGAGGCCTCCTGAGAATACATGGCTAGTCATTCCACATGTTTCTCAAGACACAGACTGTCCACAAGTAAATCACTTATCTCTGTAGTCACTCTAACTTATTTTCCCTTTAATTCCTCAGCTCATTAAATGACAGCAGCCAGAATCCTACAAGTCATCTGACATGCTTACACTATTCTTCATGAAACACCAAGTATTTCCACTCACCCTGACAGTTCTACATTTTAAAGCTCCTACAACACACACACAGAGAGAGAGAAAGAGAAAGAGAGAGAGAGAGAGAGAGACAGAGAGACAGAGAGACAGAGAGACAGAGACAGAGAGACAGAGAGAGGCAGAGAGAGACAGAGAGACAGAGACAAAGACAGAGACACAGAGATGAAGAAGCAGAGAGACAGAGAGAAACACTATTTAGGTTCAGGCCTAAATCCTAAGGACTATAGCAACAGTCTCTTAACTGGTCTCCCTGCCTGCAGTCCTGTCTCCCCTCATAATGTCTCTCCACACTCTGTGGAAACTTGTATCGAAATCCCAAGTATCATCTCACCAACCCCAGCTTCATGCCTATCCAGTCTATACCATTCTCCTCTATAAACCCAACTTCTACCATATCATGCAGGGGCTCAAAAATTTGAACATGAGCCTCTACACACTTTTCCTTCATAGTCATTTTTCTGCTCCCCAGAGATGCAAGCTTCTTGTCTCAGCTGCATGGGTCTTGTACATAATGCAGTTCTCCCTCTGCCTGGAATGCCTGCCCCCACAGTTCAAGTCAGATTTCTGTTGCAGTAAGAAATGGCCCTAACCAAAAGCAGCTTGGAGAAGGGGAGATTTATGTCATCTTACACCTCCAAGTCACACTCCATCCTTGAAGGAAATCAGTGCAGGAACTCAAGGCAGGAACCTGGAGGCAAGAACTGAAGCAAAAACCATGGGGAACTGCTTCTTGTCGGCTTGGCTTCAGACTCATGTTCCACAAATTTTTCTTTCTCTCTTTCTTTCTTTCTTTCTTTCTTTCTTTCTTTCTTTCTTTCTTTCTTTCTCTCTTTCTTTCTTTCCTTCTTTTTTGTTTTTTGGTTTTGTTACTTTTGTTTGTTTGTTTGTTTTTCAAGACAGGGTGTTTCTGTATAGCCCTGGCTGTCCTGTACCTCACTCTGTAGACCAGGCTCTGGCTTTCACAACTTTTCTTAAATAATCCAGGCCCACCTGAGTAGGAATGATATGACACACAGTGGGCTAGAAGCTCCTACATCAGTTAGCAATCAGTAAAATATCCTCACAGAAAGGCCCACAGGCCAGTTTGATGGAGGCAAGTCTTCCAAGATGTTCCCTCTTTCCAGGTGTGTCAAGGTGACCACCAAGATTAGCCATCACACCCATCTCGCCAGTTTGGCAAACTCTTCTCCATCCTTCTAAATTTTAAGTATCACTCATTCTAAAACCTTTTCTTACCCTCTTTCAGCTGGAGATTTCTTCTGTTGCCCTACAGCATTGTAAACACATGGCTTCCATAATTTGCAACCTTCTGTATCTTAGTCATCTGTCTCTATCCCACCAAACAGAGACTCCCACTGTAAGCAGGTTTGTACTTACCATACATCAGCCCAGGACCTAAAGGTATTCAAAATACCCATCAAATAATTGAAACTATGAAGACCAGTGATAACTCTCATTTTTAATCTGGAGATAATTGGATTTACATTCGTGCAACCGTAAGAAATAATGTAAGAGAAACCTATGGAGCTTCTCTCAGATGTTTCCCAGTGGTAACATATCATATAAAAATTATGCCATAACACTAGGAAATAAACATTGGGGAGTTTGGTTGACCTTGTCTAAAGTCACCAGTTCTACAAGCCATTTACAACATGGAAGGACGTGAAGCAATCCTATTCTTAATTGTCTATCATTTACTTCTATTTCTACCCCATAGGTGACTTAAATTGTCTATCCATGTTTGCCATTCTACCAATCACATTAAGCCTGTTTTCAGCAAAACCCCTTGGCTTATTTCCCTATTGCTCCTCCAGCACTTGGACACTCGGCTTAAGAGCAAAGCTATACATGGCTCTCATATTCTGCTACTTTCAGCCCATTGCATCCACTGTTGAAATGTTTTCAAACCTTTTTTATTACATTTTGCACGGGATGGGGGGCACATACGCCCCAGCCTGAGTGTAGAGATCAGAGGATGACTTTCTTTCTTAATCTTGATTCTTCATTTCAATTTATTAGCTATCCTTCCCAGTCCTGTGTCATCAGAAAATTATGAAGCATGACATTGATTTTCACCCAAAGCCTGGGTAGTCTTGTCAGATAGCCTTTGTCCTTGCTAGGTGGACAATGGGGCAGCTATTCAAATAATACATATGGAGATCATACATAAAAGGTGTCTATGTCAAAACTGTAAGCCTTATGTTTTCACCTATGTATTGTATTCATGTGTGTACATGTGTGGGTGAGCATGTGTACTGTGGAACAACACACGAGAGCTTTTCTCTCTCTACCATGTAGGTTCTGAGGATCAAACTCAGGTCATCAAGTTTGATGGTAAGCAGCTTTAGCTGATGAGCCATCTCACTGGCCAATATAAAAATTATAAAACGCAAGAAGCAGATGTATTCTTGTCACAACTATGTAGTACGAGAGACACAAATGAATAATAATCTATAAAGACTCAAAAAGCTACAAGGAATGTTAGGAACCTGAGGATAGAAGGCTTAACAGTAGTAATAAAACTAGTTAATGTTTGCCAGTGCTCTGAGATCTAAGTAGTCTTATAAATCGGGTCTATGTGAGCAAACACAATTTATCCTCCCACCCTGGCCATGAGGTAGTCAGTCTTATTATTGCCCATTGTATGTATGAAAAATTAGGGTCCAGGGCTGGCGAGATGGCTCAGCGGGTAAGAGCACTGACTGCTCTTCCGAAGGTCCTGAGTTCGGATCCCAGCAACCACATGGTGGCTCACAACCACCCGGAATGAGATCTGACGCCCTCTTCTGGTTCATCTGAAGGCAGCTACAGTAAATTACGCAGGAGCGAGCGGGACCAGAGCCAGTGGGCTGGAGCCAGCAGGGCCGGCAGAAGTCCTGAAATCAACAGCAGCCACACATGATAGCTCACGGCCATCTATATACAGCTACAGTGTACACATAAAATAAATAAAAATAAATCTTTAAAAAAAAAATTAGGGTCCAAAGCAATTAACCAAGCTACTTCCAGTTGCATAAATCCTAAGTGGCAGAGCCATGATATCAATCCAGACATATAGGCTCTGATCTGCCCTTGTACCAGGAATATGGGAAGATAACTGGTTCTGTGGAGTTATATATGGTCCTGGCTTCTAATGTGTAAAAAACACCACCAAGCCCTGCCTGTGCCCTGATAGCAGAACTAGATTCCTAGACCTCATAGCTCCCTATTTTTAACCTTCTGCTGAGCTGTGTGATACAGTGTATTGCTTAGCTCTGACTTCCAATCTCTGGGCAATTCAGAAGAGGTGCTGAGAATGCAGGTCCCATTGGTAGAGTGCCTGCATCCTATGCACAAAGCCTGTGCTCTGTCCTCAGCATCACGTAAGCTCAGTACAGTGGCACAGATCTGTACTCCCAGCACTTGGCATAACCTCTGCTTCTCATGTCATGGCCCCTGAACTATAGACTCCCATCTCACTGTCAATTTTCAAATGTCTCGTCACTTAGTACTTACTTGCATCAAACAAAATATAGGCTTTGAAATGGGGATAAAAGTAAGCTCTTAGAAGTCAGGTACTAGAACTGACTGGCACCAATCAAAGGTGAGGAAAGAGTAGGAGAGAGGGGGATGGGAAAGCTTGGCCAATGGGAAAGGTGTTGTACTAAGATAGGAGCAAAGAGCCCTGGTATTCTTGTCCTCAGTGGGATGACTCTAGATAAGAACAGTATATATTCCACACTGGCTAGGAGATGGGATTTTAATGTTTTACCACAAAGAAATGACAGATGCTAGAGGCATTAAAGATGGCAATTAACCTGATTTGGTCATCAAATAGAATCTCCCTGTATCAAAATTTTATCCCACAAATTTATGAAATTATATATGTACATTACAGATGAACTGAAGCAATCCAATGAGATAAGTTCTTTTTTTTTTTTTTTAAGACAGCAAATTCTTGAGCTAGGGGTAGACTTCAGTGTTTAAAGACTTACATAGCATGAACAGAGTCCTGGTTCTATCTCCAGGAAAAAAAGTGTGAGGATAACTTTTTTTTCCCACTCTGAATAAGGGTCTCATGTAGGTCAGGCTACCCTCCAAATCACTGTGTGGTTGAGGACAACAATAAACTCCTGTTACTCCAGATTCTACCTTGCAAATGAAGAACAGTGCATTTTTTGAGCAAACTAAAAAAAAAGTATATTCATTCTTAAGAGTAGTTTTTCTTGTGTTCTGCCATTTTTCTTGCTTGGGAAATGCCTGATGTGCCATCATGAGCTGACTGCACTGGATTGCTGTAGGCAGACATTTGTAGAGTCCCATGAATGGAGACTAAAACAGGAAGCAATAATTTGTGAAGCCATCTCACAGAGACTGATGTAACGACTTGGCGAGATCACACAGACCTGCCCTTGAATTCTGGCTCAGCAGTTACTAGTTCAGTGTCCTTGAGCCAACGAATCTCTGTATGTAACATCATCAATAAGAGGAAAGTCTTCCTTTGATTTATTGGCTTCTCATTTATAAAAAAGTTACTATTTCCTCGGCAGATTTTTGAGATCCTCTAGTTATCATCTAAAAAGCATCTCTTGGCTATGTCTCTAGGGCCCCAATTACCTGTTTTTCCCATTTCTTGGCAGTGCCGCATGACTTTATAGATTAGTAGCACCTATTACAATGGAAACGTTGCCGCTTTTCACAGTAAAATTTTATGAGCCATGATTATAATGCATTCATAAAAGTATAAAACATGTCAGAGCATGGTGGTGCACACCTTTATTCCCAGCAATCAAGAGGCAGAGGCAGGCGAATCTCATTGAGTCTGAGGCCAGTCTAGACCACACAATGAGATCTTGTCAATTTATTTAAAAAAAAACTTATAAAGCATGCATAAAGACTGAGTTCTTAATAATGCTTAATGCATATTATACATATATACATTAAGCATTATTTATATCATTAAAACTTATATACATATATACATTAAGCATTATTTATATCATTAAAACTTATAACTTGCCAGGCAGTTGTGGTACATGCCTTTAATCCCAGCACTTGGGAAGGAGAGGCAGGTGGATTTCTGAGTTCAAGGCCAGCCTGGTCTACAGAGTGAGTTCCAGGACAGCCAGGTCTACACAGAGAAACCCTGTCTTGAAAAAAATCCACATAACTTATTATTTTGAGATTCATCATGCTCTTCCACTGAACTTAGTAGTATCTGAGCTTTGGTCTCAGGTACAACACAGCAATATCGATCATATTTGTGGGCCTCTATATTCTATCCCCTGGACCAAAACAAAGGTAGAGAGGAAAGGCAACTTGCCCTAATGCTTACCCAGTGAGTGAGAGGAAGCAAATGTCAGTTGAGATTTCAACACGGTGTAGTATAGCCTAAGCTCCATATTACCTGTAGGTGTGTGTGTGTGTGTGTGTGTGTGTGTGTGTGTGTGTGTGTGTTTATGTCAGGGTGTGCATATGAGGGCAGGTGCCTATAGAGGCCAGAAGAAACAGATTCCCCAGAGCTGGAGTTCCAGACAGTTTTAACATATTCCTAGAAACTAAACTTGGGTCCTCTAGAAGAGCAGCAAGTCGTTATAACCATTGAGACATCTTTCCAGCCCTTCTCCAACTTGGAAAGCTCCATGTTCTATACTCTGCTTTTACTGACCCAGAATCATTAGGAAGGTAATAGATGCCATGGTCTGAAAGTGATAAATAGCGTTTGACAGAGGAAATAGCCCGTGAGATAAGTTCTGAGAGAGCATTTTTTAGGTTAGCGCTACACTGAGAGGGGAAAGTTAATATTCCAGGTAGAAGGGCCAAGTGTCCAAATGAAATGACCTGGCTATGCTGATGTGTTAGGGAAGAGACCAAAATACATGAGATACACGAGCAGGCCCATCTACCTGCCCCAAATCTGACTGCCCTTTTATAGGCCACCTCATGTCTCTTCACTTCTCGTACTCTCCTTAGATAACGAACCTGTTCTTGCATCTCTTTCAGGCTCTTTGAAACCCTTCAGTCACTCTTCTGGTCTGTCTTTGGCCTCTTAAATCTCTATGTTACCAATGTGAAGGCCCGACATGAGTTCACCGAGTTTGTGGGAGCGACCATGTTTGGGACATACAACGTCATCTCCCTGGTAGTGCTGCTGAACATGCTCATCGCCATGATGAACAACTCCTACCAGCTCATTGCCGTGAGTAACTGCTTTACAATGGGGCTTCCTTGGGTTTCTGGAGAAGTCCCAGTGATGTGAAGCCCATTGCAAGCCCTATGAAACAACATGCTTGCCTCAGAGAATGTACATTATGGAATATGCATTAGTCAGTTGTTCAACTGATTTCTTTCCAAAGCAATTCTGTTTGCAGTCTTAGGGTACAGAATGCCAGTAATCTAGATTAGGTTACTCTATTTGATGACTTTCTTGCTATTGGTTGAAAATGTTTGTAAAATATTTGCATCCACTGGGCAGTAATGGCACAAGCTTTTAATCCCAGCACTTGAGAGGCAGAGGCAGGTGGATTTCTGAGTTTGAGGCCATCCTGGTCTACAGAGTGAGTTCCAGGACAGCCAGGACTACACAGAGAAACCTTGTCTTGAAAAACCAAAAAAAAAAAAAAAAAAATCGCATCCATTTTCTTACCTCCGTAAGCAAACCTCCAGGGATATATATACACAATTCTCTACTCAATTTGGCCTCTCACTTATGTTCAGGATAAATAAAGTTGATCTGCTTCTCCGAGGAAAACAATGCAAACATCTTCCTCCCTACTTTTAGGGTTTTATTGCAAATATGACCTTCAGAGAAAGAGAAGGGCTATTTTGTCTTTGATACAATGTCTTATAGTATCCAAAGTTAGCCTAAAGCTGACTGTGTAGCAGAGTACGACCCTGAACTGCTGGCCCTCCTGTCTCTGTAGCTCAGTACGTGGAGTTACAGAAGTGCACTATAATGCTCAGTTTATAAAAAGGGGTATTCTTTTGATGAAGTGGAGATGAGTAACTGTACTCTACCATGAGATCGACTTAGATTGAGCTCATTGGTTTTAGACAAGTCTCATTGTGTAGCCCCGGATGGCTTCAAATTCCCACTCCTCTTGCCTCAGCCTCTGGAGTACTGGGGTTTCAGACATACACCATATCTGTCTCTCCTCGCTCCTGCCAAAGCAAATACTCAGTTTTGACTTATATTCTCATGAACCTGTTTATCATTTCTAGAAACAGTATAAACAACTAAGTCTGATTAAATATGGACTAGTTCAGTGAGTATCTCTGAATTTGGATGTTTAGTTGCTAGATTACCCTCTACATATGGATCAATTTGATGCTACCAAGCAGAAAGCAAACAATGATAAAGCCTAAGTCTTTTCTTCCTTCCTATGTGCTATTTCTCTGGTATTGTTTGTTATGAGGCCACATTTAGCCTATATGAGCTTAAATTTTTTGATACATGTACATATATGTCTATGTGATATATGTGCTTTCACAAAGGCTGTCCACATTTCTCAAATATTGTAGGAAATAATAAACAACTCTTATTCATTTCCACTATGGACAGAACCAAATAGTGGTGGCTATATGTTATAGTAAGAGACTTTTGAATTGTCTATTTGGTAGTGTTTTCTAACTATAAATGGCAATGAAATATATTAGCATAGGGGCACTATAGCTTAGATCTAAGATGTCCCCACCAAGGCCAACATATTAGACACTTGGTTTCCAGCCCATGATGCTATTGGAAGGGAATGGCACCTTTAGTAGGTGGGGCTGAATGGGAAATTAAGTCATTGTGGAGCATACCAAAGGATTATGGGATCCTATCCCCTTTTTCTTTCTCTTTGCTCCTGTGCTGTGCTGTTCTGCCACAGGCTGAGAGTAACAAGATCAAGAAACCATTGTCTAGGGGCTAGAAGAATGGCTCAGAAGTTAAGAGCCCTGGCTGCTTTTCCAGAGGTCCTGAGTTCAATTCCCAGCAACCGCATGGTGGCTCACAACCATCTGCAACGAGATCCAATGCCCTCTTCTGGTGTTTCTGAAGATAGCTACAGTATAATCATATACATAAAAAATTATTTTTAAAAAAAGAAAGAAAAACAAAGCAACCATTGACTGGAACCATTAACCAAAGTAAATCTTTCTCCTTATAATTTAATTTTTCTCCTGTACTTTCTCAAAGTGATAGAAAGACACTAGAATTTGTAGAATTTCTGCCACTGAGGATTTTTTTAAGAATATAAAATTGTCTACTGGGCTACATTAGGTCATAAATTTTTAAGTGGCTGACTATAAAGGGAATGGTAGTATAGTATAAAAAATAAAAACCAAGGACTCTAATCCTGGGACTGACTTTTATCACTTGGGTAACTTCTTTCCCCTTCTTGAGCCTCTATTTCTTCATTTAAAAGATGAGGAAGTTGGATTGATGGTGACTAATGTGGTTGCCAGCTCTGTGAGTCTGTCTCTACAGATCAGGGTAGGACAGCAAGGAATTTCTAGCTCTGAAATTCTACTCCATTGTTGAAACAGAATAACACAATAGGGCTCAGCATCATTGCTTTCCTTTCTCTCTGTCTCTGTCTCTGTCTCAGTCTCTGTCTCTGTCTCTCTCTCTCTTTCTCTCTTTCTCTCTCTTTCCTCCCTTCTTTTTCTACCTTCCATTCAAAGCCAACTAGAAAAGAACTCTGAAATGATTTATGATGTATGCTCACATCTAGTCCATCCCTAGAAGGGGAGAGAACACACATGGACTCTACACAGTTTCTTTTTCTACCTGCTAAGGCAGTTCTAGTTGTCTCACTAAGTATCTAGCAGCTGATTATTCCTAGTGACAGGGGAAAAAGGTGAAAGATTTTCTTGTCATCTAATGTAGGGCTTCAGTGTGCTCACTGAGGTCAGTGACATTTCCTAGCAAGAATGGAAATCATCAACTCTAACTTTTTTGTCACCAGCTGCTGGTAGCAGGTTTGGTTTTAATGCCACCTACTTCTGCACCCCCAAGAAAATACCTTGATTCCCCTCCCTAAGGGTCTAAGTAGATGGCCTGAGTGGGAACTATACTGTCTCCCACATCTTGAGCCAGAGCTAACGCATTCTGAATCCTACCCACTGCTCTGGAATTTCCTGGTTGTATATTTACACCACTATGGAAGTGGACCCGGTAGGATACTGATATTGGGCAACCCAACTGCACAAATGCCCTAGTTTTCATAAGTTGTAAAGAAGTAGAAAGTAGATTTCATTCCATTTGTAACATCTCTCACTTCAGAAGTGTCCCTTTAGAAGAAGGCCTCTGCTATAGGGGGAAAGACATCAGAAGAGAAACCACTGAAGACTCATCTCTCCCCTTTCAAAGGGTACCACAGGCTGCTGCAGCCTTTGGTAGGAATTCGGTTGTCAGCAAATCTCACTGGGAAATTATCCAGTGTTTATTCTAGTTCAAAGGTTAAGAGCAGCAGCTAAGCACTATCCCAGAAAGAGTTGAGCTCTTTATCAGTGTTCTCTGAAAGATTTAAAGATGCTGGTAAGATGGTTTGCTTTAATGAGCAGTTGAATCTAAACAAGAAGAAAAAAAATGTACAAATGAGAAAACATACATAAAGTTACCGTAAATTGCCAGTGTTCAGAGCTGGATTTTTGCAATGCTATCCATGTATTTCTTCCCTTAATATTTTGTTCCCAGTTCTGGGGTGGCAGGCATGGGGAAGAGGGAGGCAACAGGGGTTTGTTTTTGCTGGTTTTGTTTGTTTCTTTGTTTTTTGGAGGGGAAACTGGGAATGGAGAAATTTACAGGTAAATAAAGAAAATATCAAAAAAAAAAAAAAATACTATGACTTAGACTTCTAGCCCGAAGAAGGAGATAAAGTTCAAGGAGTGAGAGCCGAGAGTAGACTATTGCAAAGCAGCTGCTAGTGCTTAGGATAGTGCTATTCATATAATATTACACAGTAATATATTATGTATAATACATATGTATATATTATACATCATATATAACATACAATATTATATGTACACACATATACATGTTCATATATTATATATTATTTTATTCATGTTTATATATTCCTGTATTATATATAAACATGTATATGCGTATTATATCATGACCGTGGCTCTGAAGTAAATTAGGATGCCCCTGCCAGACACAGGAGAAGCCACCAAGTGCCAGCAGGAAGCTCAAGATACCGTAATGCAGTGTTAGCAGTTTTACTGTGGCCCTTGTTTAATCGGATTTTAATAAAAGCTTTTAATCAAAAAAAAAAAAAGAAAGAAAGAAAAAGAAAAAGAAATGTGATCTATGACAGTTTAAATGTATGGGTCCTGACTCTTCCTGAGATCAGGTAAGCAAAGAGAGGTTCCATGAGGGAAATGTGCCTAAGGAACAGTCAGAAAAGATACCAACAAGAAAAAAGAGATTAGCACGGAAAATGTCACCATCATTATGGTTTTGCAAAGGCTCAGATCCGGGCAGCGGTTCCCAAGTCAAAGATCCCAGCAGCCTCCATATAAAATAACAATTATCAGTGGGCATTCTAGAGATTTTAAAAATGGCTATATTTGTATTTCAAAAGAGTTCTGGGCTGAGATTTAGAAAGAATTGCTCCTTGTTAAAAACCGGGCCTTCCTGAAGATTAGACTCACGATGTCCTCTTTGTAAGTTACAAACTATATTTCTGGGCCATTTGAGTGTCCATGGCCTAGAACACCAGTCAAGAATGTGATTATTTTTGTTTCTTTCTCATTTCTATAATCTTTGTTCACAATATGCAAGTCATTGGGCCAATCCGGCCCCAGCACACTGTCACATTGTCCCTTACTTGAAATGCATGCGCTCTACAAGAACTGTAGTGTATGGGCTGGAGAAATGGCTCAGTGGTTAAAAGTTCTGACTGCTCTTAAATAGGACCCCATTTCTGGTCCCAGCACCCACACAGTGGCTCATAACAGCCTATGATTCCCGTTCGAGAATATCCAGTGACCTCTTCTGACTACCACAGGCACCAGCCATTCACATACATATCTTTTGAAAATAGAACCATAGCAAAATGCCATTCTTTACCTAGTTCTATCACAGCTCCAAACTAGCCAATCTCCTTAGTCCGACCAGTTCCAATGATAAAAGCTTGTATTGTCGTCATCAGGGCATAAAAGCCCTACTATCTGACCTGACTTCCTCCAGGAAAAATCCTGGGCCTGGTTCAACTCCCAAAGAGTTGTGTCTTAAGAATGCAGAAGACAGTCTAAAGCCCTCCAGCCTTGAGTCCTACTGAACAGCCCAACCTCGGAAAGCTGGAATGAATCCAAGCAATAGCAAAGTCGCTTTCCAGGTGAAAGACTTGCTCATTTCAAGAAGCATTAGAAATTGCAGGAAGTTGCAACAGAGCCATTTCAGATGGCACTAGATGGCTCTTCCCTTTGGGAGGCCCTCAAGCAATCTCGATATTGACTCTTGCTCACCTCAGTTTCTCCTTTCTGTGCTGTCAAAACACCCTGAGCAATCTGATCAGGGACTGCCACATTTCATGAAGGAGAAAACAGGCACGCCCAACCATCAGAACATATAAAGCATCCCCTTAAAGAGAAAAGGAACAACGGCTCTATCACCATGAGTGTATTAGCTAACAGTTACTACCAAAAGCATGGGCCCAACAACAGTCAGACTAGCAGGGATTGGAACCTGGGCAGCCAAGTAGTGTAGATCAAGCCAGTTTGCCTCATATGCCAACTAGGTCTTGTGAGGGAGCATCAGTCCCTAGGCTATGTTAACAGTACCTCTTCATGTTGCCTTTCAAACAATGGACAAGAGGTGCTCCCTATTACTACTACTTCATTACATGTATATAGCAAGCACTATAGAAATCCAGTCTCTATGTACCTAACCTCCCCTCCGACTCTAGCAATTCTGCATCTGGGTTACTCTTAAAAGTCTGTGCTTGCTGGGCAGTGGTGGTGCACGCCTTTAATCCCAGCACTTGGGAGGCAGAGACAGGCAGATTTCTGAGTTTGAGGCCAGCCTGGTCTACAGAGTGAGTTCCAGGACAGCCAGGGATATAGAGAGAAACCCTGTCTCGAGAAACCAAAAAGAAAAAAAGCCTGTGCTGTGAAAGAGAATATGTTTTACTTGTATTTCTGATTCTGGCTTATTTCACCTAACATAATGCCCTACATATCCATCGTTTTGTTGCAAAAGTGAAGGATTTCATTTTCTTAATGGCAGAACACTACTCCATTGTGCATACTCACTGCATTTTCTTTACCCATTCATGTGTTGTTGATAGACGCCTAGGTTGATTCTGTATTTTAGCTATTGTGATAATGCCACAATAAACATCTGGGTGCAGATATCCTTTTGCTATGCTGATTTCCATTTCTTTTGTGTATATGTCCAGAAGTGAGACAGTTAGATATTATAAATTCTGTTTTTCTTTTGTTGAGGAGCCTCCATTTTGTTCTCCATAATGGCTATGCTAACTTTTGTTCCTAGCAAT
>NC_045030.1:137398325-137401243 GCF_008632895.1 Mastomys coucha | reverse complement strand
CCCCCCCGCAGACCACCATTTGGTATTTCTAGTCTTCAGTTTCCGTTTTGATATTAGCCAAGGACAAATTCTCAGTAAGGTCTTGAGATCCAAAGTAACAACAATATCATACCTCCTCCTTTTGATTTGCATTCTAATTCAAAGGCCGTGGTGCACACAGAATACACAGCTTATATCCAACCTCACCCCTCCCTCCCTTTGGCTGACTGACTGACTCACTGTCTCTGGGCTTCTAATCGAAGGGATCGTGTGGAGAGTCTATCTTGTTTCTGCAAATTGTCATCTTTGCTAAGCCCTTATGCTCTGTACCTACACCTGTCTCTGTCTCTGTCTCTCTCTCCCCCCCCATCTCTTTCTCATGCCAACCAGACATCAAACACACACTTTTCCCTCAACTCTGTCCTTAATTCTATCAGACAATGGTGTGACTCACATCTTTATTTTTTCCCAGTCTAGTATTTATTCATTTACTTACCTACTGACTTACTTACTTACTTACTTTACTTTACTTTTACTCTTCTCTCAAACAATACATCCTGACCTCAGTTTCCACTCCTCCCAGTGCCTCACTCCTCTCCCCCAAATCCACTCCATTTCCCTTTAGGAAAGAGCAGACCTCCCAGGGATATCAACTGAATGGTATAACACAATATTTTAAGATTAATTTTTTTAATGTGTATGGGTTTTACCAGCATGCATGTCTGTCTGTGCAGTATTTGCACACCTGGTCCTTTCAGAGGCCAGAAAAGAAGTTATCAGAGTTACTGATAGTTGCTATCTCCCAGGAATAGAACCTGGGCCCTCTGCAAGAACAAGAAGTGCTCATAGTGCCTGAGCCTCTCCAGCACACGGCGCGTGCCTTTCATCCTAGGTAGAGGCAGACAGATCTTGGTGAGTCCAAGGTCAGCCTAATCAACATAGCAAGTTCCCTGCCAGACAAGGCTACATATGAGATCCTGTCTCAAAAAAAAAAATTATTCTGCCAGAAAACCAGCCTACAACCATGGAATAAACAAGCCTGCAACTGTATTCCTGAGCATGACAGACAAGAACCCATTCTCTCACACGCCTGCCTTGGAACACCTAGACCCTCAGCCTGTTTATTTCCCAAAGAGGTATTGTATGCCTAAAGTGTCTCTTGAAATTATACGCACACTAGTAAATGAACTGTCCAGCACCGTTCTCCAGAATGGAGACTTGAGGCACTCTTTGCTAGCAGCAACTTCTCACTGCTCAGACTACTCCTTTCTGCCTGGGTCTGGTTTGGCTTGCCCCCTGGTGGCCTACCTTAGGAACAGCATTTCTTCATTCTATTGCTCCCAGCCTTCTGATTTTGTTTTGTTTGCAAGCCTTTGGAGGGTGTGTATCTGCTGGGTATGAAATAACTCACCTTGAGACTCTCATAGAATGTGGTAGCAGGGTTCTGCTGAGCTCCCCACTCTGTTTTCCAAGTGCGGTCGTAGCCTGTGCTACTTCCTGCTGACTGACAGAGGGGCAAGGAGAAATGGGGAGAGTACATTATTTTTTTTCTTTCCTGCTATTACAAGGCAACCTAACAGGCTAGATACCTGAGCTGCTTCTCTGTATCTGACACGTTGCCTGTCCTGGGTGTTCAGAAACATAAATAGCTGTCCTAGAGATTCTATCTTGAGTCAGTCTAACAGAAACAGGACTGACTATGCCAGTTACCAGTTAGCCCTAATGCCTCTCTCCATATGTGCCTGAGGAAGCATGGGGAGAGACACATGCAAGAAAAAGTGATCAGAGGCACAGGAAATATCACCATCATTGTGGTTTGGCAAAGGTGCAGATCTGGGTCGCAGTTCCCAAGCCAAAGATGGCAGCAGCCTCCATCTCTTAGCAGCTCCCAATGGGTATTTCAAAAGAGTTCCAGACTGAGATTCATGGTGTTAAACAATTGCTCCTGGTTGAAAACAGAATCTCCCTGAAGATTGCTCTCAGGATGATTTCTTCATAAATTACAAACTACATTTGTAGACAATTCAAGTGTCCATGGCCCAGAGGTCATTACCAAGCTGGGTGCCTCTATTCTCAGAGCCCTTGTTTTGGATACTACGAATCTTTTGACTGGAACAACAAATGATACACATATTCTTTCATTTGTGATCGGACTGAGATTTTGGAAGGGCTGCTCGCTTTTTGTTTCCATGCTTTGAGACAAGAACTCACTGTGTCCCACCTACAGACAGGCTCTGCCTGTGTCTCCATGTTCTCAGGTTAAAGGTGTGTGGCCACGAATCCAGCTTCTCCTTGGAATGGAGGAACTAACTATGGTATTGGAGACACGACTCAGCACTTAAGGGTCTTGCTGCCTTTGCAGAAGAGCAGAAATGGGATCCTAGCAAAGATGTCTGACAGCAGCTCACAAATAAATGCATTTGACTCCAGTTCCAGAGGATACAATGCCCTCTTCTGGCTTTTTTTGGGCAGGCACACACTTTTAAAACACTTAGAAAACATTAAATGTGTATTCCAAGTTAATATTAAGAAAGCCTCCCTCTTCCTGTGATCACCAGAGATAAAATGGGCTTGGAGCATTGACTAATCCCTAACCAAAATACCTAGAGTAATGTCAGGGACACTGTCTGCCTTTTACTTGAGATATAATAGCCGATTTATAGTATCTCAGTTGTTATGGTAAACCCGCTGTTTTACATTTCTTTTTATTTACTCTTCTCTCGTACAATACATCCTGACCAAAGCCTCCCCTTCCCCACTCCATCCAATTCTGTCCACTCCCCCTGTGCCCCAGATCTACTCCTTCTCCCCAGCTTACAACCTCGGCCCTCCACCGAAAAGAGCAGGCCTCTCAGGGACATCAACTGAACATGGCACAAAATAAATATGCTGTTTTAAAGGAGGACTAGAGAACATATCAGGATAAATAGGAATATAAC
>NC_045030.1:137392578-137398220 GCF_008632895.1 Mastomys coucha | reverse complement strand
TCTCCTTCCCTCCTTCCCATCCTTCCTCCCCCCTCTCTCCTACATACCCAGCCTTCTCTGTTTCCTCTATGCCTTTGTTTTCTTCACACAATTCTGTTTTCCTTTGCTCTCCTTCCCACTTTTCCCTGGATAACAAAGTCTTGATGAAAAACGTATGTATCTCCAAGTCTCTCTTTATAATTGTGGCACACCAGAAATCTGGCAGAGTAGAAGAAAAGAAAGCATTGTAGATGTCTCTTCTCATTAAAGAATCAACCTCTTTTTAAAGTTTTATTTATTTTATACATGAGTACACTGTTGCTGTCTTCAGACACACCAGAAGAGGGCATTGGTTCCCGTTACAGATGGTTGTGAGCCACTATGTGGTTGCTGGGAATTGAACTCAGGACCTCTGGAAGAGCAGTCCATGCTCTTAACCACTGAACTATCTCTCCAGCCCAGAACCAACAATTATTATAGAAAATTTGAATTAATGAGTTTATAAATCTCTCCACTAACCCCATCCAGTCTCCTTGGCCTGGCTGTAACAAGAATTGCCTGGCTGATGGATGTTCTAGGAGATGAAGTCATGGGCTTTGCTCATAAAACTTCATGTATGCATGCCACACAGGCAAACTGCTTGATGCAGAGGCTCTCCATTTTAACTAGCCTAATATTGTAGGCTCTTTTCTAAAAACATATTTTATTCACTTTACATCCTGATCACTGGCCCCTCCCAGTGTCCCTTTCCCACAGTCCCTGCCCCCTCCCCTTCTTCTCTGGGTATCCACAGACCCAGTCTCCGAAAGGCTAGATTTTCCAGTTACATGGTCAATTTCAAAATATGCATCTTTTTCAACCTTTGTAGACCTAAGACAGCTTCATGGCTAGGGACTGTCACTTGTTTTCTTCATATCCCACTGCTTCCTAGGAAAATGGGGCATATAGTAGGTCCTTAGTAAATATGTTTTATGAATTGATAGGAAGAAGCTTTGGGCAATCTCTGATTTATACTTTGTCAGCTCTGTTTTTAAAAATAGATAACTGGATTTATATTCCTTACAAGTGTCTCATGCATGGGGATCAGTGAATTGTTTACTTGAAAGAAAATCTACCTCAGTTATAGATTTCATGATAATTAATACAGTCCCTGGTTTTAAGCTGTGGCAACAATAATACATAAATTACATTCACTTACCTAATACAGCACTGTACACTTTGTTGGGCACACTTATGCCTTTCACAATGTTATCTGCATGTTACAGGTAAACAAGCTTCTCATAAATGTTGAGACATGTCTGAGTTCATGTCTCAAATTTCACATGGCCAGTTTATTCATTCACTCATTCCTTAACACAACTGTACATGAGAGCCAGTTAAGTAGACGTTGTTGTCTTCAGTGATGTAGCCACTGGTAAGTTCCCCATGTTCCGTTGGATAGCTTTACACCCATAAGTGGTGCTAGTTAGATCCAGTTGCTCCAAAGGAAAAAAAAAACCCTATGAAAGTGGGATGGGAACTTGGTGGGATGTGTGTTGGGGTCCACAAGTCACCCACAAACCATACAGTCAGACAGGGATGGTTTATTGAATACACACCCTAATACCAATCGATCAGGGAGGGACATGGCTCAAAATTATCTGAGGCTACGACCCTGAATGTCCTTCTCTGTCAGCTTATAAACAAAAAAGCAAAAACAAAAACAAAAAGCACAATGAGCTCATTAGCAGGTGCAGGAAGTGCTGCCCAGTGGTCGGCTCTGACTCAAGCCATTTAGACATAACAGTTCATATTGTCCTTTAATTTCATAGGTCCTCCATGAAGCTTTGGGGGATTTCTTAAGATTAACAAACTTCACAGAGAACATAACAGGATATGTGATCAGCATGGTCTTGCTCTGAGTCAAGTCATTTTTCTGTGTCAATGACTGGCAGGCATATTACAGCAACAATATGAAATAGCTGGCAGGCATGGAACAAAATGGCTACAAATATGCTGGGAAGGGTGGCATGCAGACCTTACCAAGTAGGGGGAGGACAAGAGGGGATGGAGAGATGAGTTGTCACCAGAACTTATAAACATATATGTGTGAATATGTAGCTGTCCAGCAGCCACGAATACGAAAGGGTTTTCTGGAAAAGAGGTCAGGGACCTGGAAAGCCATTTTGTGTTACCTGAACCACGTAGAAGACTCATAAAAATTAGCCATAACACAGAAGTGTTTAATCAGCCATCTTCATTCAAATCTGTATTGTTACCAGCCAAACAGGTAGAATAAATAAGGCAAAACCCCTTCCACAAGTTCGTCAGCAACCTGGCCAAATCAGCGAATTCTTCTTCAGTTTCAGGAGGTGGGACTTCTGGCGTAACTGGAACTTGGAGAGAGGCGTGGCAGTTAGCAGGAGGTGGGCAAAGAGGTGTGGTTATCTGAGGCAGGCGGGATCTGAAGAATCAGCCCTCAGGCAGAGGGGATACATGAATATATCAAAAAATAGATTTGTTTTTAAAAATCTCATTTCTGGGCATGATGGCCCACAACTGTAACCCCAGCAATAGGGGAGTAAATTGAGGAGGAGGGTGGGTTTAAGGTCATCCTGAGTTATGGATCAAGATGGTCTCTCTCAAAACAACAGTGACCATAGCTGGGGAACATGTTCACCAGTTGTTTCATGGGGTCCAGGCAGAGACACAGTGGCAGCTTATTAGACCATTGCATCCCCGTTGCTACAATCACTCATGAAGTTCCAAAGGATAAAATAGGCTATCATGCATAGGGCATCAGCGTTAGACTACAAAAGATGTTGTGGGCAATGAGTGGACACTGAGTTCTAGCCGGAAAACTCCCTGCCGCTGATGCTTTGCAACTGGGTGCAGGCAGTTCAGTTGAAGTCAATAAAGCATTCAAAGTAATCCCCGCAGGCTTCAGCGTGAACAGTTCATTCTGACTCCCTAGGAACCTCACAATCAGAACAGCACTGCTGAGCGTGGAGGAACAGAAAATCAACCCTCCCTAGACTACTGCACACACGTGCTACGTTAAAGGGTGGAGTCTGGGCTCGCAAGACACTGAGCACCATAGTTTTGAACATTCTAGTTTTGTTTTGTTTTGTTTTGTTTTGTTTTTTTAATGAACTGAAACAAAATTGGAAAACTAGCATGGGCTACCAGATTGGTAAACTCAGCACTTGAGAGACTGAGACAGGAAGGTTTCTCTGAATGTAAAACCAGCCAGGGCTACATATGTTCTCAGCCAGCCTGAGTTACAGCAACTCCATCTCAGAAAGAAAGAGAGCATGGGGGGAGGAGCAGTATAGATAGAAGAGAGTTAAAGTTATAATATCTTTAAAATATATCTTTTACATTACATTTTGATCCTATATGAAGCAATGTATACATTTTGGTAAGCTCCATAAATGTGCGTTTTTAACATTTGTCCCACGTAATTCTGATGAGCAGCAATACTTAAGGCACAATGCCCCCGATTCTACCTAAAGAAAAAGGCGTCCTAAATGAGATTGGCATCCCTTGAGATGGCAGAGAAAATGAATATTCTCACTTTTGTTTAGGGTGTGTGAGTCACAGTAATTTGTGTTGCTTTTCCATCATGGGGAAGCAAAGCTAGTCTTATGTTCAAATAAAGGAAGCAATAGATAATTAGTGTAAAGGATGCCAAAATCTCATTCTGATGGGTTGTCCCTAGAGCCAAAGATTCCTGGGGACAGTCTTTCTCTTTAAGGGTTATTATTAGGTCTGCTTTCCCTGGGTTTGTGTTGTTTTGCCTCCTCTGCATTGTCTTAGAAAGTTGTCCAATTTGCTAAGCAAGATGACTGCTGGCAGGACACCTGAGGGAATGCATAAGATTGTCAAGAACACGTAAGAAATTAGCCCCATAGTTTGAACGAATAATAACCTTGAGCTTGCATTTGTTAAGAAATGTGAAATTGAACAGATACGTTCATTCCACCAAGCTCCATGTGCTTATGCTCTGAAGAAGTAAGCAACCTCCAAGGGTGTGTTCTATGGTTGGAGTATGGATCCATGCAGCAAAAGGAGCTAAAGCAAATAGAAACTCTGGCCTGCTCTGCAAGAGACCATGATCTCAAAGACAAAGCAGGGCACACGCACATGGATTAGAACAACACATTATTGAAGTTGTGTCGCTGTGTCCACATGATGGCGGCATGAAAGTCCTAAAAATTTTGGAAAGTTGGAAGGAGAAGGACCACCATTTGTGGTTGTGTGGCTGAATTTTCAAAAGTCATCATCCATTTGTTCCAAAGTTAGAGTGGGGTCTGAGAAGGTTAAGCAGAAAGAAGGCATTGGCATCACCAGCAGACACTTGAAGTAAACAAGACAAGACACAAGCAATGTATGATTAGTGTACCATATAAGGTGAAAGACTAGTCCTGTGTTAATCAAAGAAAAACCTCTTAGGCATCATATATTAGGGAAGGTTTAAATAAACGTGTTGACGAAAGCCACATGTGTAATCGTGCAATTCAATTTACAGCAAGTTGGGAATGAAACCAGCATCTATATGCCAGATTCTATTGCTCACATTGTTCACAATCAGCAGTATCCAAATACCTGTTCATCAACCAATGGCTCATACCATACCATACAGTCTCTTACTTGCTGGTGTTTAGGATTCAGGGGCTACCCAACAACCCCTAGCAGTTTTCCTGGCACATGCTACTTGCTCATTACAAGAACTGGAAACTGACTAGGCAGACATATATGAATTGGTTTATAATAACTAGTTGAGGGGGGAAACTACGTGCAAAGAGTATCTGCAACAACTTCTTTGCTACTATCTAACTTCTTTGGCAATTCTCAGTGTGCATTTGTCAGAGCCCCCAAGGGAATGGAATGATAGCAATAGGAGGGGCTCCTGTGATTTTTTTTTTCAAAATGTTTATAAGTGAAAGAGATAAAATTTGGAACATCAGAAAGCCTCAGAAACTCAAGAGATGTTGACTGTGGCATATAACTTCGCCCATTGCATGTTTGCATACTTTGCCAAACGCAAATCCATTTCTCTCCAGACCTGTAGCAAATTGCTTTTTACAGTTTCTATTTAATTTTGAGATTATCATATAATTACATCATTTCTTCCTTCTCTTCCCCCTCCAAACCCTCTGATATAATCCTCCTTGCTCTTTTTTCAAATTCACAGCCTTTTTTTTTTTCATTAAGCAACTTACTTTTTAAAGGACACAGCTGCTTATATTTTCAAACCCATAGAAAGACCCAGGAGGCTGAGAGTTTTGAATCCAGAGTTTGAGGCCAGCCTGGTATATAAAAAGACATTTTGTTTTAAACAAACTTCTAAAAAGGAAATAAATTCTTAAAAAGGTAAATACATAAAAATAAAACACATACAAAGAAAAAGCTGAACTAAAACACAAAGAAACAGAAACCAGATGATGTCCAGATACCACAGTGTCTAGGCAAAGTATATGAATCTCCACTTCTCCACAGGAGCCATAGCATCATTCAAACTGGTGAACACACTATCTATTAAAGCTCTCTCTATCTCTCTGTGTGTGTGTCTCTGTCTCTCTATCTCTCCCTGTCTCTCTCTGTCTCTCTCTGTCTCTCTGTCTCTCTGTGTGTCTCTGTCTCTGTCTCTGTCTCTCCCTCTCCCATTCCTCCTCCCCGAC
>NC_045030.1:137391605-137392568 GCF_008632895.1 Mastomys coucha | reverse complement strand
TGTTTTGTTTTTCATTTTTTGTAAGTTTAGAAAGAGACAGGTTTTATTATCTTCTCATCCCACTCCCCTCACTGAGCCCTCCACTTCCAGGAGCTTCCTTTCTACTTTGTACCTTGTGTGACTTCTGGATTCTTTTGGCCTGCTTTCACAGATTCCTATCTCGTCTACAGTCTATATCTCACTCTCACAGCTCCTTATTTATGTACAGAAAACATTGTAAGTTAGGATCTACATATGAGAGACAGCATGGATTTTTTAATAAGAAGGATTTTCTGCCATGTTTCTTTGATAATCTCTAGGAGGCCTTCTCTTTTCTGAAGGGAAAAGGTGAGCAGTGGAGAGCGGGAAGGTAGGGAAGGGACTGCCAGGAGCAGCAGGAGGAGAGGCTGCGGTTCAGATGTATTGTCTGAGAGAATAAATAAGTAAACAAACAATAGAATTTTTAAAATTGCACACCAAGATCCATCCATTTTTCAGCAAATTTAATGATTTTAATTTTTTTTAACAGATGAAAGGCTCTAAGACATTCTCCTCACTGATGAATCTAAAGAAACAAAGCCATGTATCTCCTTTATATTTGGGGGTTGATATCTAAGCTTTATATTATACGTTTAAACAGTACTTAGTACAGCGTATAAATGACGGACTATTGTAGACTGACATTTACAATAATATTCAATTCCTCATTTAAGTATTTCTAATGACAACAGAATGGCATAGTTATTAATTATGCACAGCCAACTATATGTTTAGAATTAAATGGTAAAACTCCTTCTGAAGGGGAGACATTGCCATTCCCCTTCTCCTTGAATTCTCATTTACATTACACATGGTCACAACATTTATGACATTTATAGGCTGTTGTTTTTGATTACCTTGCCATTTGTTATGAAAACTATAAACTAAAATTAAATTTTTACTCCTTGTAATGATAAGGTAATGTTAAAATTATTCTTAATTTAG
>NC_045030.1:137388090-137390438 GCF_008632895.1 Mastomys coucha | reverse complement strand
CAGAGAGACAGAGAGAGATTAAATAAATACATAGGAATTAGAAACCATCTGATTTAGAGAAACGGCTGCTGGGGCTGGGGAGGATGACTCAGTGGACTTAGTCTCCAACACTCATGTAAAAGTCATGATGGTGTGTGTTTTTCCCAGGGACAGGAAGATAACAAAGAGGATCTCTGGGGCTAGTGCTGCCTAGCAAAATCTGCAAGCTCCAGGGCCTAGGGAAAGAGTTAGTCTCAATAAATGAGGTGATTATGGTAGACACCAAACATCGACCTGCATGCACAAATGTCCATGTGAAACACACGCACACACGCACACACACACACACACACACAGAGAGAGAGAGAGAGAGAGAGAGAGAGAGAGAGAGAGAAAGAGAGAGAAATTATAGTCATTTGCTTTCTTGCTTTATGGAAATGATCCTGTTGGCAGTTTCAGAGATGAAACCCTTGATTACTACTTCTTATGCAATTGATTTTTTTGTTTGTTTGTTTTTTATCACGGACTAGATAATCTAAGGAACCACTTTGGGGATTACAATATGATAACTACAAGTAATAATACTATATTGGATGTTTGGTCACTGAGAGTACATCTTCCAGTGTTCTCTCTTAGATGTATAAAGTGAGAGATGTGTTAATTAGATTAAGTCACTCATTTAACAGTCCCCATATACATATATCACATATGCTATACCCCATAAAGCGTGCAATGTTTGTTTGTCAGTTATACCTTTCAAAACCTGGGTGATAAAATAGAATTTGCAAGTTTCTGATATGAACATACTGCCTTTTCCTTCTCTCACTCTGATTAAAGACAGTCGGAATGCTATAAGCTACTCTGGAGCTTGTGGCAGGGAACTGGGAGAAGTGTCCAGTCAATAGCCAACAAGAAACTAACGCTTCTGTTAAATTGACTAGGAGATACTGGATCCTGCCAGCAACTATGCCACTGAGCAAGATGAAGCCAGTCAGCTGTTGCTTCCTACCACTGAAATCAAGGTGTTGCCTGAATGTTCTTTAAGGCTCTAGCAGAAAATTCATGTTTATGTCTCCTTTTCAATCTCTAAAAAGTTCCTTCTTTGGTTAACACCACACTTCCTCCTTCAAGGGCAAGAACACCTGGCTGAGTACCTCCTGTCCTTGCATTTTGGTACACTCTGTCTCCTTTCACTAAAAAGCAATCTTGGTACTCCTCGATACTCTTGGAAAGAAATCTCTTCATGTCAAGAGTCATCTAAGTAGCAGTCTTAATTTCATAGGCAACTTTGATTTCCCCTTTTTCTGTGTGATTAGACTGGGGCATCTTAAATGTTCTTCCGGCAATTTTGATGATGTGAAGTAATGGATGTGTTAATGAATTCAGTTCAATCATTTCACAATGCACATACCCATCAAAAGATCATGTTGTACTTCAGAAAAATATAGAACTTCTATTTGTTAATTAAACATTTTACAAGCTGATTTTAAGTTGGACATGGTGGTAATTGCCTTTAATCCCAGCACCAGGAGGCAAAGGCAGAAAGATCTCTATGAGTTCAAGGCTAACCTGGTTTTACATAGAGTTCCAGGGCAGTCAGCACTACTTAGTGAGCCCCATCTCAAACAAACAAACAGACAAGCAAAGAAAAAAGCTGATTTTAAAGAATCCATTACTCCATACACCAGAAAAAACATTTTCGTTTTGTTTTGTTTTGTTTTGTTTTGTTTTGTTTTGATGGGAGTGCTGAAAGGCAGGGTCTGTAGAAGCTAAATATGTACCTATTACTGAGCTCTACCCCAACCGCTGCAACAGGAGCTCTTACCTAAAGTTATTTTAAGATAAAAGTTAATGGAAATGAATCATCAATCACAAACTATCATGGCCCTTGCAGTTAAGCTTCACATACCAATGGACAGGCCTTAAATGGTTTCCCCAATATTTGAAAGTTGCAAATGTCATGACATCTTGTTCAAAATGCTGTAGCACCTATACGGTTACCATAAGACAGCTGAGAAGCTTAGCACTGGCAATTATGAACCAAGAGTCCTACTCTTGGTCAGATTCCCCTTCCGATCACAAGCATGGCCTTTAAATTCATTGCATTTGACCATCAGAGCCTTGTCGTTTGTTTTAAACTCAGGCATGCTGCATTTCTGTTGTTAATAGCACAGACTGCATAAGCAGCCCATGGTATATGTGAAAAACAACATCCCGGAGGCCGCTGGTGGGGTGGGATACGTTTGGGATCCCTGCCCACACCCTCTCCAGGTATTTCATTTGATCTGTCCAGCAGCTCCTTGGAAAAATAGCTATTTACAGAGGATGTTTGTTTTTTTTTTTAAACATTTATCTATTTATTTTGGTGT